>NW_027331771.1:1514331-1817198 GCF_033568475.1 Henckelia pumila
AGTGCAAGCTCTACCAACTCTAGGTCCACGCCTATAGTCTGCTCTACACTGCCAAATGATACTACTATCATTAAAGTGCTCTAAAAACCTTAACTAAGCTATTGCATACTCCTAAATATTTATAGGAAGCAAAAGCTATACCTTCGTCCGTCGTTAGCCCTTTGATGTCGATGCCTCCAGAACTTGGGCACAACTCCGCTACGACTACCGAACGCCTCGCCGACCTCCGGACCAAGCCTAAGAAGACTAGAACAGCTCCAATGAAAGTGAAACCTCGGCCTTCTATTTATAGACAACGATCGGAGCTTCCGATCCTTGATCGGAACGTCCGAACCCCGATTGGAACGTCCGATCCTGCCATCGGAGCTTCCGAAGATCCTGATCTGCCACGTGTCAAAATATCACTTCTTGACTCCGGATAGGGGTGATCGGAGCTTCCGGTCCTGATCGGAGCTTCCGATCTTGCCACACGTCATGCCTGACGTAATACCGATCGGAGCTTCCGATCCTGTTCGGAGCTTCCGATCCTGATCGGAGCTTCTGATCTCACCTTCGGAGCTTCCGAACTCTACCCAAGTAATTATGATTAATTCCTTTAATTACTTAATTAGGGTACGGGCTACTACATGTTAGTTGGGTTCGGGTCCGTGTTGGGTGAGTCGGGCTCGGGTATTTCATTTTTAAGGTATTTATTAGTTTAAATGGTTTTTGAGCCAAATTAAATGTTTATAAAATTCCAAATAATTTTATTTGGGGCCTTAAATAATTTATTTAAGTTAGCCTAATGATTTTTATGGGCTTGGGAGCCCATGGGAATTTTTGGGCCAGTCCGTGTATTTTTGGGCCAATCTAGGAATTTATTGAGCTTAATTAAGTTAATGGGCTTAAATATTTTTTATTTAGGCCCAGTTAAGTTTAAGTAATTTATTTGGGCTAAAATATAATTTTTGGAATTAGTTTAAGTTAATGGGCTTAAATATTTTTATTTAGGCCCATTTTTTATTAAGGGCTTTTATTTAAGAATTAATTAGAAATTGGGCTTTTATTTAGTTAATAGGTCATATTAAGATTTAATGGGGTTAGATTGAGAGATCAGCAGTCTGGACCAACCCACGAAAATTTACTAAATCCGGAATATATATTTAATTTATTTTATGCATGAAAATTATTTTTAAGTATAAGTATATATATTATGAAAATTAATTAAATATATATTACGGACATCTTTTCAGTGCATGCGTACATAAAATATTCAATTATATGATTACATTTTAGAGTTGAGCAACAAAATATTTTTATGATGGAAGTTGAAGTTAGGAGTGGGCACGGGTCGGGTTTTTCGGGTTTCGGGTTATTCGGGTCGGGTACCCGATTGGTAGGGTAGTGTTTTGAACTACCCGAAACCGAACCGATCACCTCGGGTACCCGACTAGTTCGGGTTCGGGTCGGGTTTGGGTTCGGGTAACCTGTTTTAAAAAAAATGAAAGAAATGGATATACAAAAAAAGAAATTCAAAAGCTTATCAAAATATTCTTGTTCAATGTCCGCAATAACAAAATAAACAAGAAAAGTTCCAAGATAAAACATAAAATATATAATAAATCAACATCCGGCATCTGGTCGAAACTCGAAATCAACCATAAGTCCGCAACAATTCTTTAAATAAGCATGTGAGTATCAGCAATTCAAGAACCCAAACTGCAAGTCTGCAACACAAATTTAAATAATAAGTAATGTAACCAAGCATTTCTAATTTATGAAGCTAACTCCTCTGCATTCTAGTAATTTCAAATCACCATGATTTCTTAGTTAATCAACCGATGCAGAATCTATTAACACAACAACAAATTAAACATACCCAACATTTATCACGAGACGTTTCAGTAATTATAATAGTAATATTATAAATGTAAAATTAAAAAGCATAAGTATACAAAAACATGATAAAGTAAAAATGATATATGGAGATAAAAAAATTTGATATATGAGTCACTACAGTGAAATAAAAGTATTAGAATTATGTAGATTGATAAAATAATTAAAAACATCCAAAACAGACTTAAAGCTTTCGAACAAAAGAAGATCCATGGTTCTATGATGTCTATGGTTCTAAACAAACAACAATATTGGTGAATAAACTTTATGATTAAACTGTATTAGATATTGTAGATTGAAATTAAAATATATATATATATATATATATATATGAAGAATAAGGATGTCAACTTGTTTTCAGTTACTTCCATCAAAGCTTCAATAAAATTAGATAATGAAGGTAAATCAAGAAAGACTATAAAACTTAACAGCATTCAAATACCTAATCAATGTCTTTCCATTTATAAAGTTAGTAGCCCAGTATTTCTCGAATTCTACACAGTTGACAGTACACGCAATTGAGAAATTGACATTTCACAATACAATTGAACTTAGAAACACAAAGCCATAATTTGATACCAAGCTAAGGATTGGATGAGCTGAAACATCCTAATTCCTAAGTGGAGTAAAACTAAAGTGTTGTTATAACGAAATTATCATGTCCAATGACCAATACAATGGAGTTTAGATTTTATTTATCTAATTCCATCAAAAAGGCTAGAATATCTATACTGGTACAATAAAGTATAAATAATCAAACCTAAATTTGACAAAAATGAATTAAATAGATGCTGGTCAACATACATTTTCGAGCAGGCTTTGCTTTGGTACCTCAGTAAAGCGTGGATACTTGAATTAAAGGCTGAAAATCAATCTTATAATCATCTCAGCTCAAAGATAAAAGTAAGTTGAAAACCGAACAGTAGCTTGAATTAAAGGCTGAAATTTACCTCTTGTTTTTCACTTGTAATCTTGAATCAGCAGTCATGATCAAACATCAATAATAGATGAATCAACACCCATCTTCGTCAACTCTAAAAATAATTAAGAGAGTAAAAATGTTAGTAAATCAAAATACTGAGATAGAACTAGAGTAAATTAAATTAAAATTAGTCTTGAGCACAAATGAGAGACTGAACTATCTTGGCTGATAAAGAGCTCCTAAATTCATCAAGTACACGACCTTCTGTGCTAAATGCAGCCTCTGAAGCAACGGTAGAAACTGGAACTGCCAATATATCTCGAGCCATTTGAGAAATAATTGAAAACCTAGGACTATTCTCTTTCCACCATTTCAATATATCAAAGTTCTTTCGATCCTCCTCAACATCTTCAGTCAAATATTTTTCCAACTCAGATTTTACTACTTCACCTTTTCCTCCACTCTTATACTTCTTGAACTCTTGCTTCAACGACATTCCAATAACCATTTCTGACTCATCATCTGCCTCAGTAAAGAGTTTCTTAGACATATGTTTGGAGCCATGTGTGGAATCACTTGATGAAGAACACAAACTTTCAGAAGTTTGTGGATGCTTATTGGAATACCTCAGATTATAATCATTAAACAACTCATTAAGTCCATCTCTCAGTTGCTCTTTCATAATATCATTTCTCCCCTCACGACCATATATTCTATCAAAAAAAAAAATCGATGAACTCCAACTTATGACGCGGATCAAGTATCACAGCATAATATAAAATCATATTCATTTTCTCAACTGATCCCCTGTAGTGACCCTACCCGGATCCACTACTTAATCAGAGTTAAGAGCATAATTAAACATGCATTAAATAAATTCGTTGCGGAAGACTTAAATAAAAATAGACCGGCAGAATACAACCGGTTAAACCAATTCGATTTATACAACCAAATTGAATAAATAGCCTAAAGGCAAAACCTACAGCTAATCCTGCTGTCTTCACTGGTCATTGGCTAATCCAAGCTCCTGGTGCTCAATTCTGCACCTACACCTGCCCCGTCGAATGGGGTGTCCAGATACACAGAAAATATTGGACGTGAGCTCTAAGCTCCATACGAAAGCACTGGGTAAAACATACAAATATGATGCATGCAAATGATAGGGTATCCATATCTGGGATAACTGTATATAACTGCTCAGTAATGGCGCCTAGGACATGAGTGGTACAACCCGGGGAGCAAACCCTGCATACACTGTTCATTCCTACAGGACGTGAACCGTGTCCCCCGATGCTAGCCACCCATGACCCGTCAGTCACTAGGCCCTAGACATAAACCGTCCTAACAGGGCTTAGCGGCCCTACATGGCTCATCTCAAAAGATGGACAGGCACAATATGATATGCACATGCTGCATAATAATATGACACACAAATGCAACAAATAAGCATGCAAACCCGCTGGCTATCTCAGTCTGTACTTACGTACCTTTCTACAAGCAGTTCCTAGCAGTCCCGCTCTAGGTTCCAAGCCTACATCAGCTCTACAATGAAAATATCCATGCATCATTATTTAAGCTCTAAAAGCCTTAACTAAGCTATTGCATACTCCTAAATAATTTAAGGAGACCATAGCTATACCTGCATCCGTCGTCAGCCCGCTGATGACAATTGTCTCAAAACTAGACCACAGCTCCGCTATGACGCCGGGATCGCTATGCCACTTCCGGATTCCCAATAGGATGCCTAGAACTCCCTAGATCAGAGTTAGAAGGCTCACGAATCAGAGAGAAGAGAGGGAAAGGTGCACTTAAAAATGAAATCTCGGCCCCCTATTTATAGACGGAGTTCGGAGCCTCCGAACCCGGTTCGGAACGTCCGAACACGATCGGAACCTTCGATCCCATCTTTGGAGCTTACGATCGCCCAATATTACGTCAGCCATTACGTCACTTTGCTAACGTCAGCGATGACACGTGCCCTGGTCCCGATCGGAACGTCCGATCTCACCGACGGAGCTTCCGATCTCGATCGGAGCCTCCGATCCGAGTTCGGATCCTCCGATCTTTGGTTCGGATCCTCCGATCCATCCGAACCCTCGGAACCTTCCCGACCATTTTTGAGTATCCTGAATCCATTCCTGGACTCCGTTAACCCATTTGGAATTTCCTTAATCATGTTTTACTTAATCTAAACATGATTACACGATTAATATACTCATTAATCGCTAATTCTGGATACGGGTCACTACATTCTCCCCTCCTTAAAAAATTTCATCCTCGAAATCTAGGGTAAAACCTCGAGAACGTACAAGAAACCCTTGCTTGAGTGTCTGGTCGAAATATGCTCCGACACACTCAAACTCCCGTCGAATTCTCTACAAACTTCATTAATGCTTAACCGCATTAATATTCTTTCACTGAAGATTACTGCGCTACTGGTCGACAGTCGAACTTCCCTAGCGCTAGCGTATCGTAACACTGATACATCTTTCACTCGGACCACGATCTTCCTGACCACGAAGGATACAATACCCGCTTGATCAAGATTATCGTCTCAAAGAAAAACTTATACTGACGAAAACCAAGTCATAACTTGACTGGCTTACGACAATCGTCGAATCACTAATCAAATTAACCATCTAATGGTTCCAAAAGTTCTCGGTGCTCAACACCTCTAGTCAGGAAAACACTAATCCCAACATTGTGCTGACACATTCTAACATGAATCTCGCTTTAAGATAATCCAGTGGACTCAAGTCTATACTTCAACGTAACTTCTCACAATGTTCCCTAGACTGGTTATCCTCCCCACTCTCCCTGAAGCACAATCGGATTCCCAAGGAATACTGGGAACTTAAACCATCATGTCTAGTACATTCTGCTGTCCACGTTTCTTAGTATAACCTCAACACTGTGCCCTGATGATAACTATCATCACTTGCAATTTATGACGCTACGTCATCTCCTAGCCATTGGCCTGCGAAATCATGCATACATTGCAATAAAAGTCATCACGTCTCTGATGATCTGCATCATCTCGATCATAGGTTATTCACCTCATGAATTTCAATCGATAGACATCCTCTGGTTAGTTATACATACTCGCAATCACTGTACACACATCAAGACTAAGGCAAGCTCCCACCAATATGCTCAACTGGGACATTCCACAGTGCACAGACATATGGAAATGCTACCTATTCTGTCTCGAAACTCGACAGTCATTGCACCTGGTATAACTCAACTCAAGGTCTCTGATAATACCATCAGTTCATACCAACCTCTCAAGGTTGAACACACTGATCCTGGAACTAAATCCCAACGGATTCTCAATAGTCAAATCGCTCCCTTGCCGAATGCATCAGTCTCAGCACTGAACGATCTAACTCGTCGATTCCCTAGTCGATCCTGGGAAATACTTGTGCTTGAAGTAACTTTCCACACAATGCGTCTCTGATTGTCATTTATTGCAACAACGCAATATCTTTGACAAACAGTCTGCATAGATGTGACTCACTGATTCGAAAGAACAAACTCGATCCGTCACGATCTTGCGAAATCTTCGACCCCATAGGCAAACCTCGTTGGCTACTAAGTCGATCCTTGACTATCTCAGTCACATATTTCACATCACTCGCTGGAAGATTAGTGACACAACCTGCTGGATCTCGAGGATCAGATCCTAGCTAATGTCACACAGATTAGACAAATGATGTTTCCTTGCTAATGTCCATTAGCATTTCCAACTACTCGTCGGATCCAACCACAACGGTACACTTATATGCCCTCACTTAACCGAAATTTCCGGTCAACCATCTTCACTATTGTTGTTCAATGGAAAACTCTCTGTAGTGACCCATCCCAGATCCACTACCTAGTCAGAGTTTAAGAGCATAATTAAGCATGCATTAAATAAAATCACTGCGGAAGACTTAAATACAAGCAGACCGGCAGAATACAACTGGCTAACAAACTCGATTTATACAATCCAATCGAATTTACTTAGATAAAAACCTATAGCTAAATACTGCTGTCTTCAAGGTCACTGGCTCCTCTAGGCTCCTGGTGCTCAATCCTGCACCTACACCTACCTGTCGAATAGGGTATCCATATACACAGAAAATACTGGACGTGAGCTCTAAGCTCAATACGAAAGCACGGATAAACATACAAATATGATGCATGCAAATGACATGGTATCCATATCTGGGATAACTGTATACGAACTGCTCAAACTGGCGCCTGGGATATAAGCTCGTCACATCGGGGTAGCTAACCACTGTGTGCGACCACTTATTCCCGAATCCCGAACGCGGACCACAAAGTCCTCTAGATATCAGTACCTAAGGGTACTCAATATCAAACGTCCTAACAGGGCTGAGCAACCCTAACTGGCTCATCTCAAAAGATATACAGATGTACAGGCATAAGATGATATGCACATGCCGCATAACAATAATAACATGCAAACACATAAATGCAACATATAAGCATGCATATACGCTGGCAATCTCAGTTAGTACTTACGTACCTTTCTAAGGCAGTCCTAGTAGTCCCACTCTAGGTTCCAAGCCTATCATCAAATCTACAATGCAAATACCCATGCATCATTCAATAAGCTCTAAAAGCCTTAACTAAGCTATTGCATACTCCTAAATAATTTAAGGAGACCATAGCTATACCTGCGTCCGTCGTCAGCCCACTGATGGCGACTATCCTGCAACTAGGGGCACACCCCTGCTGCAGCTCCACAACCTTGAGCACTGCTCCGCTATACGAGTACTACTCAGCTACTATGTCAAACACTGTCTGACTATACTAAAAATATATTCCCTACTCCAACTCTAAATAAGAGTACCCAAAGCACTAAAATAGAGCCACGTGGGCAAAGGAGAGGAACTCGGAATTCCCACCAAATGAGGAGCTCGGACCTCATATTTATAGAGCACGATCGGATCGTCCAATCCTGACTTCGGATCGTCCGAACTGCTTCGGGCCTTCCGATCGTCTCATCGGATCTTCTGATCTCCGCCACACGTCCAACCAATCGCATGCAACCATACACCTGTCCAATACACTGTTTGGGTCGTTCGAACTGGCTCTTCGGATCGTCCGAACATCTCTCGGATGACGTCACTGTTGGAACATGCGTTCTCTGATCACACGAATGTGATACCCGGAGCAGCGGAAGTTTAAAAATTTTATTTTTTCGATATGGAACGATTCCATATCGTGGGTATCAAATCCTAACGATTAAAATTGTTGCAAGTAAAATAATAAAAACAGTTAAATATTTTACCTCTTCAAGCTAAGGCTTGATTATGGACTCCAACAGAATTTAATCTGCTCTACTTGTAAATCTCGGGAACCGATGACTATCACGACCAACCTCCAGAATTAAGTCCACGAATAGAAAACTAAAACCCTCTGATTGATTGCACTAGAAATCAATCAGATGTTTATCGAAGAGAATAAACAGATTTGATCTGTCAATTCAAAATGTAATTTTTTACAAAAATTACAGACTGAATTATCTCAAAAAGGAGCAGAGGAATTCGAAAATTCCCCTTGAAATATTATGCAGTATTTTCGAAAATTGCAAGAGTGAATTGTATGTAATTTTCGAACACTACACATGTATTTATAGATAATTTCTAGACTAGATTAAATTATAATTGTATTAGGACTCTAACTCCTTAGGGCCCACAATCCATAACTTAAGCCCAACAAGCCAAGCCTGTTATTATAGAAATTAATATAAAATTCATCATGATTCCGATTGATAAACTAATTTCACCAATGTGCACAGAAACCATTTCTGCATCTTTTAAAGTCAAGATAATTTTTTCTGAATCCGAATTCTGTGAATTCCAAAAATGTCCATCCCTATGCCATTTTAGGAAATTCCACTCCCTTTAGTTAAGAAGTCCAACTTCTCTTTCATTAAATTTAACTCTTTAAATTTAACTATCTCAACGGGGTTTAGTAATTCATTACTTGTGTGACCCTCAATGGTTCAGAGATACAGCTAGCCGTGGGCTCACAACTCCTTGTGACTCGGAACAACAATTTCCGACTTACCCATCGAATCATGGTAAGAGCGCCTAGCAACATCGCCCCATGATTCCCTAGGTATCACTGATAGTGCCTGCAAGAACCAGTAAGTTTTGGTTAGCGTACAGTACAGTCCCTTCATCCATATATCCCGATCGAATCAACAACCATTGGTACATCGAGAGTCGTTCGAGATTCGATAACTATGCAACGCATCTTGAAGATCAAATAGTGACATCGCATGTGCTACTAGGAAACCAAGTAACCTAAATCACATCGAGTACTCAGGCCAGAGATTTGTCACACTAATATCTCCTCAGATCGCATAGGATATCCACACTCGCAAGCGTGTGGTGAATCCTTGACAACAAAGCATCGACTCCTATATGTGTTGTAACTGTACCCAATCCCGACACCTGATGACCCCAATAGAGTCGGTAAACAATTCAAAGTACAGTACTAGCCTATAGAGTCTCAATGATGTTTCAAGTAGTAAGGACTAATGGTATACAACCAAAACCGCGGACTTTATCCACTCTATAAGTGATAACCACTTGGAAAGTCCGTATAGGGTAGTTCGATCATTCATCATATGAATATCCATTTGCATGCTTTGAACATCTCCATGTCCATTACCAATGAAACGTGGTACTTGGCATCACAAATGCTAGTCTCAATCTCGAGCGATCCTTATCCTTATTAGCGGACGACTCAATTGACTAGGAACTGTTTAGAATATACAGTGACTATAAGATGTGTTTCATAATAGTGATCTCTCTTTATTCACTATCTCATCTTACTTACACTATAGTATATTCAAGGTTTTTATCAAAACAACAATAGTATATCACAATATAACAATATGAAGAAAGACAAAGAAAATGCCATTAATGAATGTAAATTATATTAAATAAAGATTGTTTATACATAGAGTCATAAAAGCCCTTAGCCACAAGTTGGCTGACCGGGCACCCACTCTTTCAATCTCCCACTTGCCCTAAAGCCAACTAGTCATACTACGTAATCCCATTGCTTCGCGATATTTGTCAAACAATGGTCCTGACAAGGGCTTAGTAAGTGGATCATCGATATTGTCTGTAGAGGCCACTCTCTCGACAGTGATGTCTCCTCTTTCCACAATCTCCCGGATAATATGGTATTTCCTCAGTACGTGTTTGGATCTTTGATGAGACCTTGGTTCCTTTGCCTGAGCAACGGCACCAGTGTTGTCGTAGTATACCGGAACTGGACCAACAGCTTTAGGAATTACGTCCAACTCTTGGACTAAATTCCTCATCCTAACGGCCTCTTTAGCAGCAGCTGATGCTGCAATGTATTCTGCCTCAGTGGTGGAATCCGCTGTGGTGTCCTGCTTGAAACTCTTCCAAGAGACAGCACCGCCATTGAACATGAATACAAATCCAGAGGTTGACTTCGAGTCATCCACGTCGCTTTGGAAGCTAGAGTCGGTATAGCCTTCCAATTTCAATTCTCTTCCTCCATAAACCATGAATATATTCTTAGTCCTTCTCAAGTACTTAAGAATATCCTTCACGGCTTTCCAATGCATTTGACCGGTGTTGGCCTGATATCTGCTTGTGACACTCAGAGCAAAGGCTACATCCGGTCTGGTAGATATCATCCCATACATAATAATACCTATGGCTGACGCATATGGCATGTGTGTCATTTTCTCTATCTCTTCGTCAGTCTTGGGACACATAGACTTGGATAGAGAAACTCCATGACACATAGGTAGATGTCCTCTCTTGGACTCATCCATAGAAAACCTTTTCAATATGGTGTCGATGTAGGTTTCTTGAGTGAGTCCTATCATTATCTTAGATCTATCTCTATAGATCTGTATCCCTAGAATATAGGAGGCCTCACCCAAATCTTTCATCGAGAATCTACCTCATAACCATATCTTTGTTGACTGCAACATCCCTATGTCATTCCCAATGAGAAGGATGTCATCAACATAAAGCACTAAAAACGTCACCGCATCCTTAACTACTTTCTTGTACACACACGGTTCCTCTGGGTTTTTGATGAAACCAAAGTCCTTTATTGTTTCATCAAATTTCTGGTTCCAACTTCTTGATGCTTGTTTGAGACCATAAATTGATCTCTGAAGCTTGCATACCTTATGCTCACTTTCCATGGATGTGAATCCCTCGGGCTGCATCATATAGATTTCTTCTTAATGTTTCCATTAAGAAATGCAGTCTTCACATCCATTTGCCATATCTAATAGTCATACCATGCTGCTATGGCAATAATAATTCTTATGGACTTGAACATTGCGACTGGTGAAAAGGTTTCATCATAGCCAACTCCTTGTCTTTGAGTATAACCTTTTGCTACCAATCGTGCCTTGTAGGTTAGTACCTTACCATCATGCCCAAATTTTCTCTTGTAGATCCATTTACACCCTATTGGAACAATTCCATCGGGAGGATCTACTAAAGACCAAACTTGGTTTGTATGCATCGAGTCTATTTCCGACTGCATAGCTTCAAGCCATAAATACGAATCCGCATTAGAAATTGCTTCCTTCAAGTTTCTTGGATCACATCCAATGTCGGGTTCACTTTGATCCCCTTCAAGAAGAAGACCATATCGAATAGGAGGTCTAGAAGTCCTCTCGGATCTCCTAGGTGTAGGCGTGTCCACTGAAGGTTCTTGAGGTGTGAGATCGTTATTTTGTATCTCGGGTTCTTCTCGAATATCTTCGAGTTCCATCATCTTACCTTTCTTATCTAATAAGAACTCCTTCTCCATGAAGGTGGCATTCCTCGAAACAAACACTTTTGTTTCAGCAGGATGATAGAAATAATATCCGATTAAATTCTTCGGATACCCTACAAAATAACATAAGGTGGATCGACTATCCAACTTATCTCCCACTGTCCGCTTAACGTAAGCAGGACATCCCCAAATTCTCAAGTACGAATACTTAGGAGCTTTGCCATTCCATAACTCGTATGGAGTTTTATTCACTGCTTTGGTGTGAACATTGTTCAACAACAATACTGCCGTTTCAAGTGCATAGCCCCAAAACGAAGGAGGGAGCTCAGTGAAGCTCATCATAGATCGAACCATGTCCAACAAAGTTCGATTGCGACGCTCCGAAACACCATTTAGCTGAGATGTCATAGGAGGAGTCCACTGAGAGAGAATCCTATTATCTTTTAGATAGCTCAAAAAACTCGGTACTTAAGTATTCTCCACCTCGATCCGATCGAAGTGCTTTAATACTTCTACCTTGTTTTTTTTCTACTTCAGCCTTCAATTCTTTGAACTTTTTAAATGATTCGGACTTATATTTCATTAAATATAAATACCCATACCTAGAATAATCATCAGTAAAGGTAATGAAGTAGGTGTGACCGAATTTAGTACCAATACTACATGGGCCGCAAACATCCGTATGGATCAAATCCAACAGATTTTGACTACGCTCAGGTTTCCCTTTGAAAGGAGATTTAGTCATTTTTCCTTTTAGGCAGGACTCACAAGTAGGTAGAGAGTTAATATCAGACATATCAATCATGCCCTCTCCCACTAGCTTGTTCATTCTCTTTGAGGAAATACGACCTAGCCTAGCATGCCAAAGGTTTGCCGGGTTTTGAATATCGTTTTTTCTTTTATTTGTTGTTACCGGTTTATCAACATAATCAACTGGAACGTCTTTTAATTTTAAGTTATATATATTGTTTTAAATTGTCCATTTCAAATCAAACATTCATTCTTGTAAATATTGCAAATCCCATTCGCAAAATTACAAGAAAAACCATCTCTATCATGTATAGAAACAGAAATAATGTTTTAATGAAATCTTGGCACAAATAAAAACATCTCTCTCAAAATATAGCTTAAAATTGTTTTGCAAAATTAAACAAATGTTTCCCATAGCTTTGGATTCAACTCTGGAACTATTCCCGAGCCTTAACTGGGTCTCACCCATCCTTAGCCTATTACTTCTTGTCATCATCTGCAACTCGTTGCAAATGTGAGATCTACATCTGGTATCCAATACCCAAGAAATAGTATTAAGTGAAACATTTATAAAATATATCCTTTGTAGTTCGTAACTACTCGATATACATTCTTTGCAGTTGCGCTTCCAGTAATAGGGTTTCTTGCAGTGATGACAAACTTATTTAGACTTGTCCATCTTTGCATGTAACATTTGTCCTTGAGATCATGGTCCTACCATTTCTCTAGTTCGGCCAACCTTTCCGAAGTTACATCAGCCGGGGCTATTTTTCGGAGGAGCCTTTTCTAACACTTAGAAAATCTTTTTCGAACTCAGGACAATCTTAACTTATGGAACCATTCCGTATAATTTGCCAGAAAGTTTGTTTTGTTCGAGAATTGAAACATGTGGATTACGAAGATTCATCATAATGATATACTGAGATGAAACAGACAATAATCGATGATTTCTTAATTAATTTACTAAAACATAAAATATGGCAAAATTTATTTTATGAATTTCACTCCCACTATTTTAACGATTTCACTACCCTCTAGTGAAAAAGGGAAACTGGTTTTCTTAGTGGGAACATGGAGTCCAATTGACAAACTATAGTCCCGAATAATATCAGCCAACCATAATTTTCAAAAGGTAGAGCCCAAGTGCTTCCAAAGCAATCCCCATGTTTTTTTTTACCTCATGTCCAATAAGGGCCCAATAATATGACGCTGTTTATTGTGACATGTCAAGATAACCCATCAATATTAAGTTGTGATGGACGGTCGCCATGTGGATCCCCAATAATATGAGCCAATCCCATGGGAGTTCCACCCAAATTACAACATGTGTCGATCCAATGTACAGCTTTCCGACGAACGGGCCCTCCCAATAATATGAGCCGGACCGTGCCCGCGGGTAGCATCTCATACATTGATCGTTGATGGAAGGTAGAAACATTTAAACAATATTTAAATTCCCTTTTGTTAATCTTGATATCAATTTTAAATCATATTTAAAATGAGGGATTTTTAATTTTGAAAAATTCGTCTCATCATTTAGTATTTGTATGCTTGCGGGATTCATACAATTTAGTCTAAACATACATACAACAATAATATCATATATTATTTAAAGGATGATCGACCCCAATTACTAATCGACCCGTGGTTGCCAATCACGAGTCTAAGTCCAATCCTAGGTGATATGCAGGTATGCAATGCAATCCTATTACATTGAGCTTCCAATTTACATTTCTTCGGTCTTTATTGTCTGTTGGGCCCACCATTGTCTTCAAATCTTTATCTCCCACTATGTCTAATAAATTTACAATAAATTTCGTTGACAAGTAGGGGATACATATTTAAGGGTAAGAACGGGCCATAAACCAGGCCCACTTTTTATTACAAATGACAATTCAAATTGGTCCATAAACCAAGACCATTAATAAAATCCAACAATAATAAAACCAAATGTAAACAACCTAACATACACCTACAATATTGGTCATGGAAATCGATCATCCTTTTATACAATAATTAATTCAATAATTAAATAATTGGATAACATGCAATGGCATCATAGTTAAAAAGATAAAATCAAATTTTATCTAATATTCTCATAAGATCATATCTTATAATCAATTGTACCAAAATAATTAATTTTATAAAATCTAATTTAACGGATAAAATTTATAAATTTTCCAAAAATTCAAATTTATCCAAAAATCAATTTTAAAATTTTTAGACTCAAACAATTTGATCCGATGCCTCGCGAACCAATCAAAAACAATTTTCGATCGGACCAAAAACTAAAATTTCAAAAATTTAAAATTCTGGAAAAAATAAAAAAAAATTAATTTTCCGGGCTGCCCGGGACGTTCCCGGGCAGCCCCGCCCCCACGTGGGTTGTAGGGCAGCCCCTTGGCTGCCCTGGGCAGCGATCTTGCTGCCCGTTGCTGCCCCTGGGCAGCAACGATTGCTGCCTTTGGGCAGCAACGATTTCTGCCCTTTTTGGGCAGCGACGATCGCTGCCACGTTGCCCTGTTCAAATTTAATTTTAAAAATTTTTCGTTTTGTTTCAAAAACCGAGGCTAAAAATTGATTAATTTTAATCGTTTGATCAAAGTACGACCTGTCTCTGATACTACTGTTGGAACATGCGTTCTTTGATCACACGAATGTGATACCCGGAGCAGCGGAAGTTTAAAAATTTTATTTTTTCGATATGGAACGATTCCATATCGTGGGTATCAAATCCTAACGATTAAAATTGTTGCAAGTAAAATAATAAACACAGTTAAATATTTTACCTCTTCAAGCTAAGACTTGATTATGGACTCCAACAGAATTTAATCTGCTCTTCTTGTAAATCCCGGGAACCGATGACTATCACGATCAACCTCCGGAATTAAGTCCACGAATAGAAAACTAAAACCCTCTGATTGATTGCACTAGAAATAAATCAGATGTTTATCGAAAAGAATAAACAGATTTGATCTGTCAATTCAAAATGTAATTTTTCACAAAAATTACAGACTGAATTATCTCAAAAAAAAGCAGAGGAATTCGAAAATTCCCCTTGAAATATTATGCAGTATTTTCGAAAATTGCAAGAGTGAATTGTATGTAATTTTTGAACACTACACATGTATTTATAGATAATTTTTAGAGTAGATTAAGTTATAATTTTATTAGGACTCTAACTCCTTAGGGCCCACAATCCATAACTTAAACCCAACAAGCCAAGCCTGTTATTATAAAAATTAATATAAAATTCATCATGACTCTGATTGATAAACTGATTTCACCAATGTGCACAAAAACCATTTCTGCATCATTTAAAGTCAAGATAATTTTTCTGAATCTGAATTCAGTGATTTCCAAAAATGTTCATCCCTATGTCATGTTAGGAAATTCCACTCCCTTTAGTTAAGAAGTCCAACTTCTCTTTCATTAAATTTAACTCTTTAAATTTAACTATATCAACGGGGTTTAGTAATCCATTACTTGTGTGACCCTCAATGGTTCAGGGATACAGCTAGCCGTGGGCTCACAACTCCTTGTGACTCGGAACAACAATTTCCGACTTACCCATCGAATCATGGTAAGAGCGCCTAGCAACATCGCCCCATGATTCCCTAGGTATCACTGATAGTGCCTGCAAGAACCAGTAAGTTTTGGTTAGCATACAGTACAATCCCTTCATCCATATATCCCGATCGAATCAACAACCATTGGTACATCGAGAGTCGTTCGAGATTTGATAACTATGCAACGCATCTTGAAGATCAAATAGTGACATCGCATGTGCTACTAGGAAACCAAGTAACCTAAATCACATCGAGTACTCTGGCCAGAGATTTGTCACACTAATATCTCCTCAGATCACATAGGATATCCACACTCGCAAGCGTGTGGTGAATCCTTGACAACAAAGCATCGACTTCTATATGTGTTGTAGTGACCCTTACCCGGATCACCAACTAAACATAACTTAGGCATGCAATTAACTTAATTAAACAGATATCAAAATAAAACTGCGGAAACCATAAACATTATACAATCCCAAGTAAAGGAATCTGTAATTTATCCAAATAATATACAACCAAATCGAATAACTGTATCAACCCAAACAACAGAAATAAAACCTAAGCGAATATCCAGCTGGCCCACCACTGACTAGCCTCTCCTGGATCCACCAGCCTCGTCCAATCGCAAACCTGCCCCATGGAATAGGGTGTCCAGAAACACAGAGTACGAGACGTGAGCATAAAACGCTCAGTACGAGAGTATGAGTATACATGCATGCAAAGTGAACTCCCTATAAACTCGAGGTCAAGGATCAGTAACAAAGACAGACCGGGCCCTGGTATGTAGCATGCTGTGCTGTCGCTTCAGGAGGTGGCTCCCATACCGAGATAACCGTGGATACACCGAACCCAAATCGATGGAAGTCCATCCACTAACAGGATAGGGTACAACCCTACTAACAGACATCTCGAAAGAGATACAGCAAGATGCAAATTAATGCAGCATAAATCAATGACATATAAACCATGCAGTCACATAATACATGCATACTCAGTCAGGATATCTCGAACAGTACATCCGTACCTCAAATCAGTGCAAGCTCTACCAACTCTAGGTCCACGCCTATAGTCTGCTCTACACTGCCAAATGATACTACTACCATTAAAGTGCTCTAAAAGCCTTAACTAAGCTATTGCATACTCCTAAATATTTATAGGAAGCAAAAGCTATACCTTCATCCGTCGTTAGCCCTTTGATGTCGATGCCTCCAGAACTTGGGAACAACTCCGCTACGACTACCGAACGCCTCACCGACCGCCGGGTCAAGCCTAGGAAGGCTAGAACTACTTGAATAGACTAGAAAGGAGAGGGAAATACTCGGAATTGGCAATTGGAAATGAAGCCTCGACCCTCTATTTATAGACAACGATCGGAACTTCCGATCCTTGATCGGAACGTCCGATCCTGCCATTGAAGCTTCCGAAGATCTTGATCTGCCACGTGTCAAAATATCACTTGTTGACTCCGGATAGGGGTGATCGGAGCTTCCGGTCCTGATCGGAGCTTCCGATCTAGCCAATCGTCATGCCTGACGTAATATGATCGGAGCTTCCGATCCTGCATCGGAGCTTCCGATCCTGTTCGGAACTTTCGAACCCACCTTCGGAGCTTCCGAACTCTATTCAAGTAATTATGATTAATCCCTCAATTACTGATTTTGGTTACGGGCTACTACATTCTCCCCCACTTAAGATATTTCGTCCTCGAAATCAGATCTTTAGTACTGAATGCAATACAGAAATCAGAAACATTCTTTATTCAAATCAAACGTTTACAGAGTTTGCAACTGAATACAACTTAAAGAATGAAATCAAAACAACTCAGGATGGTCTTCACGCATCCTATCCTCAAGCTCCCAAGTAGCTTTCTCAGTGCCTCGGCGCTGCCACTCAACTAAAACCAAAGGAATGACTTTGTTCCGTAAAACCTTATCCTTATAATCCAGGATACGAATAGGTTTCTCAACATAAGTCAAATCCTTGTTCACCTTAACCTCAGACCACTGCAGAATATGAGATTTATCCGCCACATATCGTCGCAACAGAGATACGTGGAACACGTCGTGAATACTGGATAGATGCGGTGGTAAAGCTAGTCGATAAGCCAAATCGCCATTGCTCTCCAAGATCTCGAACGGACCGATAAACCTGGGAGACAACTTGCCCTTAAGGCCAAATATGAGAATCTTGCGGAAAGGTGACACTCTCAGAAACACTTTCTCCCCGACATCGAACTGCAAAGGCCTACGCTTGATATTAGCATAGCTGGCCTGACGATCCTGTGCAGTCTTAATCCGTTTCTTGATCTGATCAACAATGTCTATCACCTGCTGGATAAACTCCGGTCCCTCAGCCTGTCTCTCCCCCACTTCTTCCTAGAAGAGTGGAGTACGACAACGTCGCCCGTACAACACCTCAAAAGGTGCCATCCCAATACTAGTATGATAGTTGTTGTTGTACGCGAACTCGATCAACGGCAAATGATCCTGCCAGGCTGAACCAAAATCCATGACGCACGCTCTAATCATATCCTCCAAAGTACGGATAGTGCGCTCTGACTGACCATCAGTCTCCGGATGATAGGCAGTACTCAAACTGAGAGTAGTGCCCATCGCACGCTGAACACTCCCCCAGAATCTAGAAGTAAACCTGGGGTCCCGATCGCTGACAATGCTCACAGGCACTCCATGAAGTCGAAAGATCTCCTGAATGTACATCCGAGCCATACGATCCACATTGTACTCCCGGCTATAGGCAATGAAATGCGCTGACTTGGTGAGTCAGTCCACCACCACCCAGATAGCATCACAGTTCCTCGGGGATAACGGCAAATGGGTCACAAAGTCCATTGTGATAAACTCCCATTTCCATTCAGGAATAGGCAGACTGTGAAGCAATCCTCCAGGTCATCGGTGCTCTGCCTTGACCTGTTGACACACCAAACATCTCAAAACAAACTGATAAACACTGCGTTTCATTCCCTTCCACCAGAAACGAGTACGTAGATCCTTATACATCTTGTTGCTCTCAGGATGAATACTCAACTTAGTGCGATGTGCTTGAGACAAAATCTCCTCTCGCAACTCTTCATCCTGCGGAATCACAAGCCTACCAGACAAACGCAGAAAGCCATCTGACTGATAATGAAATCCAGACGAGCTACCCTCATTAGCTAGACGAGCTAAACGCTGGGTCTTCAAATCAGACATCTGAGCATCTCTGATCCGAGAATACAAGGCTGGCTCAGATAATATCGCAAACATCTGGATACTCTGCATACCTTTCTTATGCTTGAAGGTATAACCTAAAGTACAACAGTCACTGATCACACTAGACATCGAACAAGTCTGAAGTGCGGATAGTCGCACCTTGCAACTCAAGGCATCAGCGGTGAGATTAGCAGCTCCCGGATGGTACTTAATCTCGCAATCATAGTCCTTAAGCAAGTCCATCCAACGTCTCTGCCTCATGTTCAACTCAGCCTGAGTGAACAAATACTTGAGACTCTTATGGTCGGTGAAGATCTCAAATTTCTCGCCATACAGATAATGACGCCAGATCTTCAAAGCGAACACAATGGCTGCCAACTCCAAATCGTGGACTGGATAGTTGTCCTCGTGAAGCTTCAGCTGTCTAGAAGAGTATGTGATCACATGCCCATTTTGAGTCAGGACACAACCTAACCCCTAAAGAGAAGCATCCGTGTAAACCACATACTCTCCAGATCCTGACGGTAATGCCAACACCGGCGCAGAAGTCAACCGTCGTTGAAGCTCACAGAAATTCTCCTCACACTCGGAGGACCACTCGAAATCCACACCCTTGCGGGTAAGCTGCGTCAAAGGTCGATCTAGTTGAGAGAAGTTCAGAGTGAAGCGACGATAATACCCTGCTAGACCCAGAAAACTACGTATCTCAGCAACTGTCGTCGGACGCGACCAATTAAGTACCGCTTCAATCTTGCTTGGATCAACAGAAATCCCCTCCCTAGATATGATATGGCCAAGAAAGACCACTCTATCCATCCAGAACTCACACTTGCTCAGCTTGGCGTACAACTGCTCATCTCGAAGAGTCTGTAGTACCAATCGCAAGTGAGAAACATGCTCTTCCGTATTACACGAATACACCAAGATGTCGTCAATGAAGACCACGAAAAACTTGTCCAAATACTCCCTGAAGACACGGTTCATCAGATCCATGAATATAGCCGGCGCATTAGTCAAACCAAATGGCATTACTAGAAACTCGTAATGCCCATAGCGAGTACGAAATGCAGTCTTGGCTACGTCCTGATCACGGACTCTCAACTGATGATACCCAGATCTCAAGTCAATCTTGGAGTAAACTGATGTGCCCTGCAGCTGATCAAACAAGTCATCAATACGAGGCAACGGATACTTGTTCTTCACAGTGACTCGATTCAGCTGCCGATAGTCAATGCACAGCCGCATCAACCCATCCTTCTTCTTTACAAAGAGAACAGGAGCTCCCCAAGGAGATACACTAGGACAAATGTACCCCTTGTCCAAAAGATCCTGTAGCTGATTCTTCAACTCACGCATCTCTGACGGAGCCAGACGATACGGTGCTCGAGAAATAGGCGAAGTACCTGGCATCAACTCTATGCCAAACTCGACTTCCCTAATAGGAGGAAAACCCGGAATCTCATCAGGAAATACATCTGGAAATTCATCCACAACAAGAATGCTCTCTATCCCAATACTCTCAGCGGACAAATAAACTGCATAGATAAGGTAGCCTTCTCCGCCAGACTCTAGAGCTCGACAGGCTCTCAAAGCTGATACCAAAGGCATCGGGGGTCGCGCTACCTCACCATAGAAAAACCAGCTCTCACTTCCCTCCGGATGAAAGCGTACTAATCTCTGATAGCAGTACACTGAAGCTCGATAGGTAGTCAACATATCTATTCCCAGAATGCAATCAAAGTCGTCAATCGCCAGGACCATGAGATTTGCTAACAAAATGTTACCATCGAACTCTAAAGGGCAACTCATCACTTGACTGTGAGACCTCGATTCTAAACCACTAATCTCGGATTAAACAACTATTAAGCGAACAAGAATCCAAGAGTAAAACAAGTCAAAGTATATATATTTTTTTTTTTTAAACGCCCGCGCCCGCGCGAGGAATCAAGCTCGCGCGCGCGCGGGCAAACGATCCCGAGGCCCATCGGAGGCCTCGCGCGCGCGCGAGGAACGCCTCGCCCGCCCGCGGTAGGCCTGGGCAGAAATGCTCAGGCTGCAGAAAAAGAAAAGGGATTCCGCGCTTGGTCCGACATGCCTTCAAATACAATTACAATAACAGGGTGTAGGGAAACATGCCATAACAAGTCATGCTTTCATAAGGCCTAAAAACAACCAGAAGTCTAAATCGATACAACAACAACATACTTCGATTTCAGATTACAATCCGAATACAAACTAATTCGAATAACAAAACATATCAAGTTCGAGTTCTAACATGCTTCAATCTTAAACTAGATAAACATGCTAATTCGACTTCTAAACCGAGTCTCACTTCTACTACTTGCCCTCGAAGCTAACCAGGCCTCTTCTGACTTGTTCCTGCCCTACCTGTTGCCAAGTACACATACAAAACAAAGCAACAGCCGGATAACCGGTGAGAATGATAATCCCAATAAAAGCAACATATCAAGTAATGAATATACAACATGCTATCAAACCACATATTCAAGTCGAAGTTAATGATATGCATGTCTTTAAAACCAGGATATCGATTCTGATAAACACGGGAGTATTGCTCTGCTTTTGGGATCCCGAGGATGAGATCACGTAACGACTCACCGACTCTTCCAATCGAGGTGGTGCCACGTATCCCACTTCTCTAGACTTTGAGCAACCATAATGAGTATGCTAGCACTAGGCGAAATACTACAACCTAGGCCACTCAATCATAGTTCCCAAACGTCTAACAAAAAGGGCGGTTCTGCCCGCTGAAATCAAAGTAGGCTCAAGATGAATGCATAACAGAAACATAAACATAAGCCACATAACAAAAACTCAATCAATCAACAATTACAAGTTCCACGTGCTAGAACCCGTATCAATGCAATATGTGATTTAAAAAGGGAAACTCGAGAACCAACAGTCCCGAGTATGCTATCCCGCTACGATGAATGCTTTTACCTTGCAATGCAGTAGCTCCAACTCTGGATAAGCTACAAAAGAGATTGTATAAACAACTACACAATCTAACAACAACAAGGCAACGGTTCAAGGAAAACTCTTTATACCGTTCTTCGTCCAATTCTCTGAAACGATCAAACAGCTGCTAACTCTGGGCTTGACAATTCCGAACGAATCTGTTCAGATACAAGAGATTGATCAACAACAAAGACCAACTTACAAGCCAAGTTCAACAACTCAAAAACGGTTCGAAACCCTCAAAACTCAAACCGACGGCATAACGGCTATAAACTGAACAAACCGGCAACGCAGACAGCAGTTCAATACTGATATCAACTCAATTCAATGCTAAAACCACAACAACAAGACAAACCCAACAAATCTCAAAACCCACATTTTCGAATAATACTTCCAAAAATCATAACAATTCCGAACGTCGCTCTAATTCAAAACCGACAGATAATAAACGATCAGAACTCTGTAGAGAACAACATACTCGAATCTAGAACGATTCTAACAACATCCAAAAACTAGAATGTATCCGATCGTAGAAGAACTTACAATATAACAGAGCTCTCACTGCAGTGATCGATAATCTGCCTTCAGAATTAATTTCTAACGGACGGATCGAGCTCGGACTGGACTTTGAAAGCTCAAAAGCTCCAAGAGGCGTCTTCAATGGAGGCTCACGGTTGGGAGGAGGAAGGAGGTGACTTGTGAAATAAAAATCAAGAGTAGATAATATATAAAATCAACTATTTGCATTTTAGTCCCTGAAATTTCCAAAATTTGCAAAAAGGACCCTGATCAAAATCAAACCGGCTCGAGAACTCTGTAATCTCTGATTAACTCATTTAAGATAAAAACGGGGCGTTACAATTCTCCCCCACTAAGAAGAGATTTCGTCCTCGAAATCAACGAGAACCACAACTCAAAGATAGAATAAAGAATCAAAAGACAGTAAGAAGAACTCACGTCATCCGAACAACTCTGGAAAACGCTGTCTCATGTCAGACTCTGTCTCCCAAGTCGCTTCCTCAACGCCGTTTCGGCTCCACTGCACTTTCACCAATGGAATCAACTTGGTTCTGAGTTGCTTTTCTTTCCGATCAAGGATCTGAATCGGTCGCTCAAAATAGCTCAGGGTCTCGTCTAACTCGGCTTCGTCAGGCTGAAGGATATGAGACATATCTGGTTGATACTTTCGCAGCATAGAGACGTGAAAAATGTCGTGAATACCAGATAAAGACGGAGGAAGTGCAAGTCTGTAGGCAAGATCGCCTATCTTCTCGAGAATCTCGTACGGACCGATGAATCTCGGAGATAACTTTCCTCTCTTACCGAATCTGACGGTGCCTCTGAACGGAGAAATCTTAAGGAATACACGGTCTCCCTGCTCAAAACTCAGAGGTCGACGTCTGACATTCGCATACTTCGCCTGTCTATCTTGAGCTGACTTCATTCTGGTCTGAATGATCTTAACCTGCTCTGCCATATCTCTAAGCATCTCCGGTCCCAAATCTGGTGACTCGGACAATTCATCCCAAAACAACGGAGATCGGAACTTTCTACCATACAAAGCCTCAAAAGGCGCCATACCGATACTCGCTTGGAAGCTGTTGTTGTAAGAAAACTCGACAAGAGGCAAAGAATCCTGCCAACTAGTGCCAAAGTCTAGCACTACCGCTCGCAGCATATCCTCCAACGTCTGGATAGTCCGCTCTGACTGTCCATCTGTCTGAGGATGATAAGCTGTACTCAGATGCAATCGAGTACCAAGCGCCTCTTGCAAACTATGCCAGAAGTGCGAAGTGAATCTAGGATCTCTGTCTGAAACGATCGACTTCGGCACACCATGCTATCTCACAACATTGCTAACATACAACTCAGCCATCTGATCATGACGATACGTCATCCTGTACGGAATAAAACACGCAGACTTCGTCAATCGGTCGATCACTACCCAAATAGCATCGCATCCTCGAACGGATCGTGGTAGCTTCGTGACAAAATCCATAGAAATGTGATCCCATTTCAATTCAGGAACAGATAGGCTGTGCAAAAGACCACCTGGTCGCTTCCGCTCTGCTTTCACTTGCTGACAGTTCAAACACCAAGATACAAATCTCGCAACATCGTCCTTCATTCTCTTCCACCAGAACTGACTCTTCAGATCGTTGTACATCTTACGACCTCCAGGATGAACGCTAAACCGACTGCAATGAGCCTCTCGGAGAATACGCTGTCTCAACTCCGAAATATCAGGCACAACAATACGGTTATTCACAAACAAAACATCATCTATAACCTGGAATTCTGACTGATGCCCAGTTCTGACTTTCTCTACTGAAACCTGAATGCTCGGCTCAGACTTTTGTGCTTCTCTGATTGCAACAAACAACTCCGGCTCGGCTTGAATAGCAAACACTCTGATAGTCTCCCTATCTGTTTCAAACTCTAAACCAGAAGTGCAACAATCATCGACCAACTGAGAAACACCGATAGTTGAAAGAGATAAAGAACAAAGCTTTCGGCTCAAGGCATCTGCAACTGCATTCGACTTCCCTGGATAATACTTGATCTCACAGTCGAAATCCTTCAACAGATCTAACCATCTTCTTTGTCTCATATTCAGCTCTGCCTGCGAAAACAAGTACTTAAGACTCTTATGATCAGAAAAGATCTCGAAAGACTCACCATAAAGATAGTGACGCCAGATCTTCAGAGCAAATACAATTGCTGCAAGTTCAAGATCATGAACAGGATAACGAGTCTCGTGCGGTTTCAGCTGCCTCGATGCATACGCTATCACATGCTTATGCTGCATAAGAACACAACCCAAACCTCGGTTAGAAGCATCACAATACACTGTGAAACCTCCAGTACCCTTCGGAATAGAAAGAATTTGAGCACTGGTCAGTCTCCTCTTCAGATCAACAAAGCTAGCCTCACAATCTGAAGTCCAGACAAAAGGCGCATTCTTCTGAGTCAGCTGGGTAATAGGCTTGGCAATAGACGAGAAACCCTCGATGAAACGACGGTAATAACCAGCTAAACCCATGAAGCTTCGGATCTCAGGTATTGATGTCGGTCTAGGCCAATTCATAACCGCTTCGATTTTGCTGGGATCGACAGAAATCCCATCTTCAGAAATAATATGACCGAGAAAGACAACTCGATCTAACCAGAATTCACATTTCGATAGCTTGGCAAACAACTGCTCAACTCGTAAAATCTGCAAGACGATTCTCAAGTGCTCTGCATGGTCAGTACGGTTCTTCGAGTAGATAAGAATATCATCGATGAAGATAATGACGAACTCATCTAAATAACGCTGAAAGATACGGTTCATCAAACCCATAAAAACAGCTGGAGCGTTAGTCAAACCGAACGGCATGACTATAAACTCAAAGTGACCATACCTCGTTCTGAATGCGGTCTTAGGAACATCTTCCTCTCGCACTCTCAGCTGATGGTAGCCTGACCTCAGATCAATCTTAGAGTAGACAGAAGAACCCTGCAGTTGATCGAACAAGTCATCTATTCGGGGTAAAGGATACCTGTTCTTAACTGTAGCCTGATTCAATTGACGGTAGTCGATACAGAGCCGCATAGAACCATCCTTCTTCCGAACGAATAGAACAGGAGCACCCCAAGGCGATACACTAGGTCTGATGTATCCCTTGGAAATCAAATCCTCAAGCTGCTCCTTCAACTCTCTCAATTCAAAAAGTGCCATACGATAAGGAGCTTTTGAAATAGGTTGAGTACCTGGCACTAAGTCAATGCTGAATTCAACCTCTCGAATGGGTGGCAATCCAGGAACATCTTCCGGAAACACAACAGCAAAATCTCTAACCACTGGTAAGTCAACCAAAGCTGGGCTAGATTTCAGTACATCAACCGCATAAACCAAAAATCCTTCTGCACCTCTCTGTAACAAACGAGTCATAGATAACACTGAAATCAAAGGAATTCTAGATCGAGAACCCTTACCAAAGAATTTCCACTCGTCTGCCATTTCAGGTCTGAACCTGACAACCTTCAGAAAACAATCAACTTTCGCCCTGTACTTGGTTAAAGCATCTATCCCGACAATACAATCAAAATCTGACAATCCAAGCACAATACAGTCGAATTCTAACAAATTCCCCTCGAAACAAAATTCACAGTTGGCAAAGCATGCAATAACACATATTTCTCAGAGATAAAGGAATGGGAAGCACCTGTATCTATCAAGACATGAGCAGAATGACCGAAAATCGAACAGTTACCTGCTATGACATCGTCAGGTGCTGCCTGAGCCTGATCCTCTGTCAATGCAAAGACTCGTGCTTGCTGTCTCGGAGGCTGATTTGCACTAGAGCTACCTCCCTATCTGTTCTGCTGTTGCTGGGGTTGGAAAGAGTGTACTGCAGACGACTGCCTTTCCGGCTGAGCTGCAGGTCTAGACGAACTCCCACTCTGAGCTCTATCTCTATTACGTTGAGGGCACACTTTAGAGAAGTGTCCCGGTTGCTGACATGTGTTACAATTGCCGAAGACTCCCACACACTGATCCGGTGAGTGTCTTCCTCCACACTTGCTGCAGTACAAGGATGATGACCCAGAACTCGGTCCTGAACCGAATTGCTTCGAACCACTGGAACTGGACGAACTGTTCCCCTGTCTCTTGAACTGTTTACCTCTTGCCTTGTACTGATCCTTTCTGTTTCCCCCACTGTTTCCACATTCATACCTCTGCTGCTGGTTCTGATGTTGAGGTGGCTGATTCTGGTACTGAGATGGTTGGTTCTGATACTGCCTCTGCTGCTGAGGTGCCCCCTGATTACCTCTTTGCCTCCACAAGCCTGCTTCTGCTCCCTTTGCGTAATTCATGGCATCCGCAAAGTTGCTAGGCCTGTTGATGTTAACCAACGTGAAGACATCGGGGTTCAACCCGTTGATGAACTGATCTGCCTTAGCTTCTTCATCTCCAGCAATTAGCGGTGCAAAACGCAACAGACTATCGAACTTAGCCACGTACTCTTCAATGTTCAGATTCCCTTGCCTCAGATTTGCAAACTCTGCTCCCTTATCCTTACGATACGAGATAGGGAAAAACCGCTTATAAAACTCAGATTTAAAAAGAGTCCAAGTAACCTCTGTACCTCTACTCTCAAATGCTTTCTTTGTCATGATCCACCAGCTCTTAGCACCACCACGCAGCTGATGAATTACTAACCTGATTCGCCGGTCATCTGTGTAGTCAATGGAATCAAACAACTGATCCATATCATCCAACCAACTCTCACAGTCAACTGGATTTTCTGAACCCATCAACAATGGCGGATTGAACGACTGAAACCTCTTCAGCAAGGTTTCCATAGGAGTTGCTGAAGCATCCAACTGATCAACCTCAGTGCTAGCTTGTTCAGTCGCAGGGATAACTGGTGGTGTGTTTCTGTTTATCACTCGACGAGGACCCATCTGATAATCAAAGGTTAGCACACGAGATATCTCAATCGCTACCATCAGTGCCCTTACAACCGCTTGGAATACCGAATACCAGTCGAGAACAGAAACAGTTATATCTCAAGTAGATCATGCTTTATTAATTTAACTCACACAACCATGTAATTCAAATAATGCTCAAACAATAAAGCATGCTCGCATGGAATTAAGTACACAATTAAATAATTCAAACACATGCGAGGAGTCATTACACACAGACTCGATCTACCCCGCTCACTCTAGTTCGACCAAGAATCTTAACGCTTTGATACCACTTAATGTGAGACCTCGATTCTAAACCACTAATCTCGGATTAAACAACTATTAAGCGAACAAGAATCCAAGAGTAAAACAAGTCAAAGTTTTTTTTTTTTTTTTTTTTTTTTTTTAAACGCCCGCGCCCGCGCGAGGAACCAAGCTCGCGCGCGTGCGAGGAACGCCTCGCCCGCGCGCGTTAGGCCTGGGCAGAAATGCTCAGGCTGCAGAAAAAGAAAAGGGATTCCGCGCTTGGTCCGACATGCCTTCAAATACAATTACAATAACAGGGTGTAGGGAAACATGCCATAACAAGTCATGCTTTCATAAGGCCTAAAAACAACCAGAAGTCTAAATCGATACAACAACAACATACTTCGATTTCAGATTACAATCCGAATACAAACTAATTCGAATAACAAAACATATCAAGTTCGAGTTCTAACATGCTTCAATCTTAAACTAGATAAACATGCTAATTCGACTTCTAAACCGAGTCTCACTTCTACTACTTGCCCTCGAAGCTAACCAGGCCTCTTCTGACTTGTTCCTGCCCCACCTGTTGCCAAGTACACATACAAAACAAAGCAACAACCGGATAACCGGTGAGAATGATAATCCCAGTAAAAGCAACATATCAAGTAATGAATATACAACATGCTATCAAACCACATATTCAAGTCGAAGTTAATGATATGCATGTCTTTAAAACCAGGATATCGATTCTGATAAACACGGGAGTATTGCTCTGCTTTTGGGATCCCGAGGATGAGATCACGTAATGACTCACCGACTCTCCCAATCGAGGTGGTGCCACGTATCCCACTCCTCTAGACTTTGAGCAACCATAATGAGTATGCTAGCACTAGGCGAAATACTACAACCTAGGCCACTCAATCATAGTTCCCAAACGTCTAACAAAAAGGGCGGTTCTGCCCGCTGAAATCAAAGTAGGCTCAAGATGAATGCATAACAGAAACATAAACATAAGCCACATAACAAAAACTCAATCAATCAACAATTACAAGTTCCACGTGCTAGAACCCGTATCAATGCAATATGTGATTTAAAAAGGGAAACTCGAGAACCAGCAGTCCCGAGTATGCTATCCCGCTACGATGAATGCTTTTACCTTGCAATGCAGTAGCTCCAACTCTGGATAAGCTACAAAAGAGATTGTATAAACAATTACACAATCTAACAACAACAAGGCAACGGTTCAAGGAAAACTCTTTATACCGTTCTTCGTCCAATTCTCTGAAACGATCAAACAGCTGCTAACTCTGGGCTTGACAATTCCGAACGAATCTGTTCAGATACAAGAGATTGATCAACAACAAAGACCAACTTACAAGCCAAGTTCAACAACTCAAAAACGGTTCGAAACCCTCAAAACTCAAACCGACGGCATAACGGCTATAAACTGAACAAACCGGCAACGCAGACAGCAGTTCAATACTGATATCAACTCAATTCAATGCTAAAACCACAACAACAAGACAAACCCAACAAATCTCAAAACCCACATTTTCGAATAATACTTCCAAAAATCATAACAATTCCGAACATCGCTCTAATTCAAAACCGACAGATAATAAACGATCAGAACTCTGTAGAGAACAACATACTCGAATCTAGAACGATTCTAAAAACATCCAAAAACTAGAATGTATCCGATCGTAGAAGAACTTACAATATAACAGATCTCTCACTGCAGTGATCGATAATCTGCCTTCAGAATTAATTTCTAACGGACGGATCGAGCTCGGACTGGACTTTGAAAGCTCAAAAGCTCCAAGAGGCGTCTTCAATGGAGGCTCACGGTTGGGAGGAGGAAGGAGGTGACTTGTGAAATAAAAATCAAGAGTAGATAATATATAAAATCAACTATTTGCGTTTTAGTCCCTGAAATTTCCAAAATTTGCAAAAAGGACCCTGATCAAAATCAAACCGGCTCGAGAACTCTGTAATCTCTGATTAACTCAAATAAACTCATTTAAGATAAAAACGGGGCGTTACAACTAGACGCTTAGCCAAAGCAGATTGGCCCGTCGGAGTAGAAACATACATCACTACGTCTAGTGCAATGCATGGTAACTTATGCCTCTTAACAAAACGTGCAGAAATGAAGGAATGAGATGCACCAGTGTAAATAATTACAAGAGCAGGTATACCATAAAGCAGAAATGTACCTGCGATGACTTTCTCATTCTCCTCCACAGCCTGATCATGCCTCAAGGCAAACACCTGGCCAGAAGCTCGTGGCCTCAAATGAGAACTCCCAGCAGACTGTCTCTGCGACCTCTGCTGTACGGTGGCCTGAGAACCCGATCCTGAACCAGAACCAGAACCGCCTCCCCCAGACAGTGGAAAATCCCTCCAGATATGACCAGTTTCTCCACAATGGAAACAAGCTCCAGAAGCTCTACGGCACTTGTCGGATGGATGGTTCTTCCCACAGTGATCATAATTGTCCTTCTTACCGAAACGAACAACACCTCCAAAACCAAAGGAAGAAGAAGTAGATCCAGACTTCTTGAAAGATTGGGCACGGGGACCCAAAGAACTAGCAGGCCTCGACTGAGAGAAAGACCTGTTCTGCCGAATGCTGTCCTCCGCCTGGTGACAACGGCTCACCAAACCCTCGTAGGACATGTCGTCGCCAACTGCCACACGATCATGGATCTCAGGGTTAAGGCCCTGAAGGAACAGATTATACTTCATCTCTGAGCTATCAGCAATCTCGGGGCAATAGGATAGCAGATCAAAGAACCTCTGCTGATACTCATCAATAGACATGGCTCCCTGTCGCAGACTCAGTAGCTCGCCTGCCTTCGACTGACGGAGTGCAGGAGGAAAATATCGCTTTTGGAAAGCTGTGCGGAACTCGGCCCAGGTGGCCACTCCTCTTGCCGCAACAAAAGGTGCAGAAGTAAACCTCCACCACCTGCGCGCCATCCATCCAAAAGATAACCAAGGGTCTCCATCTTCTGCTCCTCGGTGCATTGGAAAGTCTGAAAAGTCGTCTCCATGCGGTCTAACCAGTTCTCCGCATCCTCCGGAGACTCACCTCCAACTAAAGGCTTAGGACCCATAGCTAAGAATCGACGCACAGTGAAACGCTCGTCGTCATGATGACGATGACGCCGTTCTCGACGAGGCTCCAGGTCGGCATCACCCCAACGCCCACCAATACTGCCATGAGAACTCATGTCGTCACGATTTGCCATCTACAAAAATACCTCATGATGAGACTAAATCCCAAGAATTCTTTTGCATGCTCTGATACCATAAATGTAGTGACCCTTACCCGGATCACCTACTAAACAGAACTTAGGAATGCAATTAACTTAATTAAATAGATATCAGAATAAAACTGCGGAAACCATAAACATTATACAATCCCAAGTAAAGGAATCTGTAATTTATCCAAATAATATACAACCAAATCGAATAGCTGTATCAACCCAAACAACAAAAATAAAACCTAAGCAAAGCTCCAGCTGGCCCACCACTGACTAGCCTCTCCTGGATCCACCCGCCTCGTCCAATCGCAAACCTGCCCCATGGAATAGGGTGTCCAGAAACACAGAGTACGAGACGTGAGCATAAAACGCTCAGTACGAGAGTATGAGTATACATGCATGCAAAGTGAACTCCCTATAAACTCGAGGTCAAGGATCAGATAACAGAGACAGACCGGGCCTTGGTATGTAGCACGTTGTGCCGTTGCTTCAGGAGGTGGCTCCCATACCGAGATAACCGTGAATACACCGGACCCAAATCGATGGAAGTCCATCCACTAACAAGATAGAATACAACCCTACTAACAGACATCTCGAAAGAGATACAGCAAGATGCAAATGAATGCAGCATAAATCAATGACATATAAACCATGCAGTCACATAATACATGCATACTCAGTCAGGATATCTCGAACAGTACTTCCGTACCTCAAATCAGTGCAAGCTCTACCAACTCTAGGTCCATGCTTATAGTCTGCTCTACACTGCCAAATGATACTACTACCATTAAAGTGCTCTAAAAGCCTTAACTAAGATATTTCATACTCTTAAATATTTATAGGAAGCAAAAGATATACCTTCGTCCGTCGTTAGCCCTTTGATGTCGATGCCTCTAGAACTTGGGCACAACTCCGCTATGACTACCGAACGCCTCGCCGACCGCCGGGTCAAGCCTAGGAAGGCTAGAACTACTCGAATAGACTAGAAAGGAGAGGGAAATACTCGGAATTGGCAATTGGAAATGAAGTCTCGGCCCTTTATTTATAGACAACGATCGGAACTTTCGATCCTTGATCGGAACATCCAAACCTCGATCGGAACTTCCGATCCTGCCATCGGAGCTTCCGAAGATCCTGATCTGCCACGTGTCAAAATATCACTTGTTGACTCCGGATAGGGGTGATCGGAGCTTCCGGTCCTGATCGGAGCTTCCGATCTAGACAATCGTCATGCCTGACGTAATATGATCGGAGCTTCCGATCCTGTTCGGAACTTCCGAACCCACCTTCAGAGCTTCCGAACTCTATTCAAGTAATTATGATTAATCCCTCAATTACTGATTTTGGTTACGGGCTACTACATGTGTCATAACTATACCCAATCCCGACACCTGATGACCCCAATAGAGTCGGTAAACGATTCAAAGTACAGTACTAGCATATAGAATCTCAATGATGTTTCAAGTAGTAAGGACTAATGGTATACAACCAAAACCGCGGACTTTATCCACTCGATAAGTGATAACCACTTGGAAAGTCCGTATAGGGTAGTTCGATCATTCATCATATGAATATCCATTTGCATGCTTTGAACATCTCCATGTCCATTACCAATGAAACGTGGTACTTGGCATCACAAATGCTAGTCTCAATCTCGAGCGATCCTTATCCTTATTAGCGGACGGCTCAATTGACTAGGAACTGTTTAGAATATACAGTGACTATAAGATGTGTTTCATAATAGCGATCTCTCTTTATTCACTATCTCATCTTACTTACACTATAGTATATTCAAGGTCTTTATCAAAACAACAATAGTATATCACAATATAACAATATGAAGAAATACAAAGAAAATGCCATTAATGAATGTAAATTATATTAAACAAAAATTGTTTATACATAGAGTCATAAAAGCCCTTAGCCACAAGTTGGCTAACCGGGCACCCACTCTTTCAATCTCCCACTTGCCCTAAAGCCAACTAGTCATACTACGTAATCCCATTGCTTCGCGATGTTTGTCAAACAATGGTCCTGGCAAGGGCTTAGTAAGTGGATCAGCGATATTGTCTGTAGAGGCCACTCTCTCGATAGTGATGTCTCCTCTTTCCACAATCTCCCGGATGATGTGGTATTTCCTCAGTACGTGTTTGAATCTTTGATGAGACCTTGGATCCTTTGCCTGAGCAACGGCACCAGTGTTGTCGCAGTATACCGGAACTGGACCAAAAGCTTCAGGAATTACGCCCAACTCTTGGACGAAATTTCTCATCCTAACGGCCTCTTTAGCAGCAGCTGATACTGCAATGTATTCTGCCTCAGTGGTGGAATCCGCTGTGGTGTCCTGCTTGGAACTCTTCCAAGAGACAGCACCACCATTGAGCATGAATACAAATCCAGAGGTTGACTTCGAGTCATCCACGTCGCTTTGGAAGCTAGAGTCGGTGTAGCCTTCCAATTTCAATTCTCTTCCTCCATAAACCATGAATATATTCTTAGTCCTTCTCAAGTACTTAAGAATATCCTTCACGGCTTTCCAATGCATTTGGCCGGGGTTGGCCTGATATCTGCTCGTGACACTCAGAGCAAAGGCTACATCCGGTCTGGTAGATATCATCCCATACATAATACTACCTATGGCTGACGCATATGGTATGTGTGTCATTTTCTCTATCTCTTCGTCAGTCTTGGGACACATAGACTTGGATAGAGAAACTCCATGACACATAGGTAGATGTCCTCTCTTGGACTCATCCATAGAAAACCTTTTCAATATGGTGTCGATGTAGGTTTCTTGAGTAAGTCCTATCATTCTCTTAGATCTATCTCTATAGATCTGTATCCCTAGAATATAGGAGGCCTCACCCAAATCCTTCATCGAGAATCTACCTCATAACCATATCTTTGTTGACTGCAACATCCCTACGTCATTCCCAATAAGTAGGATGTCATCAACATAAAGCATTAAGAACGTCACCGCATCCTTAACTACTTTCTTGTACATGCACGTTTCCTCCGAGTTTTTGATGAAACCAAAGTCCTTTATTGTTTCATCAAATTTCTGGTTCCAACTTCTTGATGCTTGTTTGAGACCATAAATTGATCTCTGAAGCTTGCATACCTTATGCTCGCTTCCCATGGATGTGAATCCCTTGGGCTGCATCATATAGATTTCTTCCTTAATGTTTCCATTAAGAAATGCAGTCTTCACATCCATTTGCCATATCTCATAGTCATACCATGCTGCTATGGAAATAATAATTCTTATGGACTTGAACATTGCGACTGGTGAAAAGGTTTCATCATAGTCAACTCCTTGTCTTTGAGTATAACCTTTTGCTACCAATCGTGCCTTGTAGGTTAGTACCTTACCATCAGGCCCAAGTTTTCTCTTGTAGATCCATTTACACCCTATTGGAACAATTCCATCAGGAGGATCTACTAAAGACCAAACTTGGTTTTTATGCATCGAGTCTATTTTCGACTGCATAGCTTTAAGCCATAAATACGAATCCGCATCAAAAATTGCTTCCTTGAAGTTTTTTGGATCACATCCAATGTCGGGTTCACTTTGATCCCCTTCAAGAAGAAGACCATATCGAATAGGAGGTCTAGAAGTCCTCTCGGATCTCCTAGGTGTAGGCGTGTCCACTGAAGGTTCTTGAGGTGTGAGATCTTTATTTTGTATCTCGGGTTCTTCTCGAATTTCTTCGAGTTCCATCATCTTGAATTTCTTATCTAATAAGAACTCCTTCTCCATGAAGGTGACATTCCTCAAAACAAACACTTTTGTTTTAGTAGGATGATAGAAATAATATCCGATTAAATTCTTCGGATACCCTACAAAATAACATAAGGTGGATCGACTATCCAACTTATCTTCCACTGTCCGCTTAACGTAAGCAGGACATCCCCAAATCCTCAAGTACGAATACTTATGAGCTTTGCCATTCCATAAATCGTATGGAGTTTTATTCACTGCTTTGGTGTGAACATTGTTCAACAACAATACCACCATTTCAAGTGCATAGCCCCAAAATGAAGGAGGGAGCTCAGTGAAGCTCATCATAGATCGAACCAAGTCCAACAAAGTTCGATTGCGACGTTCCGAAACCCTATTTAGCTGAGGTGTTATAGGAGGAGTCCACTGAAAGAGAATCCTATTCTCTTTTAGATAGCTCAAAAAACTCGGTACTTAAGTGTCACGCCTCGAGACCGAGACGTGCCACCGGCGTTGTTTCAAATTCACACAAATTATAAAACAACCAGCCTCGTAGTACAGTATAAACCAAACCAGTCTATTATCATAAATAAACTTCAAAACATTGTCTTTACAACCCGATAAATCCAACAATAACAAAACCAATGCGGAAGCGTCTAAAAACTTAATAATAAAACATTAATATTAAAAATCCCAAAAATAAACATAACGACATTTAGTTTTATTGGTCATCAATCACCATCCCCAAAACATAACTTGCTTACGAACTTCTACATCATCATCTTCATAATCTGGGAGGTAAAAGTAAGGGGTGAGTGTTTTGGGAAACACTCAACAAGTGGGGGCCGATCGTTCATACCAAAATATATATATATATATATATATATATTTATTTCAAAAACTCATGAATTAATTTAAATCATAAACATTTAATATCATGTCTCAACATAGCATAGCATAAATAACATCATAACATATTTGACATGATATAACATAATCTTTGATAAGACACTTAAATTCCTCTCATTACTCGTGGCTAACTGATCAGTCCCCTATATGTAATCCCTCTAAGGGGTGAGGTCATAGAACGGTTATTATACCCACCGTATCAGGGCCATAACATAACATGGTTCGGAAATTTCCTTTCCACTCATAATTTGAGTCCTAACAGTGTCAAAACATATTTCGAAAGAAACACCATCACGAACAATATTAAATAACAACTTCCAACGATTAACATAAACGATCGAAATTTTAAAGCATACATATTATTTTAAAACGTAAGCCCACTTACCGTAAATGTGTACAGAAATCAAACAACCTTGCAAAGCCTGGATCGAGAATTCAAAAGAAAACTCAGAAATTCAGAATTTGATTATCTCCAAAAATTCCACTATGCCTCCTAGACCACGTGTTGAAAGCTTATTGGACAAGCATGCACTAGATCCTTCAATTCCCTAGGCCAATTCTCGAACAATTGATGGCACAAGCTGACAGAATTTCAAAACATAAATTGGCTACCCTATATTCCCACGTGTATATGGATAGAACCCAAAAATTGGAAACAAGACAAAGTACCTTTCCCAAGTGGCAGCCTTAAACGATAAAACAATTGGAGAAATTGAATGAATTTCTATGGAAATTCTCAGCAGAGAACAGAACCTATAAGCTAATTGAGTTTTTCGAAAATAAAGAGAGAAAGTGAGAGACTTTTGAGCGTGAATATTGTGAAGGTTGAGTCTGTATTTATAGGTACACAAGAATTAATGATAGACTAGGATTATGATTTTCAAAGTTTGAATAGAAATATATCTCCCAAGATTTGATTGCATCTAAATCTAATTCTTATATCTTCATAATATATGTAAACTAACTATCAAGATATCTAAAATATATTCTATCTCCAACAATATCTAATACTAATTATACAAAATACATTAATAAACAAAATAATAAGTAAATTAAAAATCTTAACCTTAAGGAAAATCAGGTCTTCACATCCTTCCCTCCTTATTGGAAGTTTCGTCCTCGAATCTTGAATCAACTTGTGCTTCGAATAAATATGGATACTTCTCCCGCATCTTCTCCTCCAACTCCCATGTAGCTTCTCTTTCAGTGTGATTTGACCATTGAACTTTGACATAAGGGATAGTCCTTCGCCTAAGAACTTGGTCCATGGTATCCACGATTCGTATAGGAACTTCGTTGTACTTCAGCTCCTCATTCAGATTACCATCCGTCACTAATGGTTCGGCTTCCAAAATATGACTTGGGTTGGAAATGTATTTTCTTAGTTGAGAAACATGAAATACATTGTGGACCCTTGACATAGAAGGTGGTAAAGCTAGTCGATATGCCAATGTTCCCACTTTGTCGAGAATTTCAAATGGTCCCACATATCGCGGATTTAATTTTCCAGCTCTGCAAAAACGTACGACTCCCTTCATAGGTGAAAGTTTGACATAAGCTTTTTCACCCACTTCAAATGCGACAGGTTTTCTTTTCAGGTCTGCCCAACTTTTCTAGCGATCTTGAGCAGCTTTAAGTTTCTCCTTGATTATTGCAACCTTTCCCACTGTCTCCTGAATAATTTCGGGTCCAATGACAGCCTTCTCTCCGACTTCATCCCAATAAAGAGGAGAACGACATTTTCTCCCATACAGTGCTTCATACGGAGCCATTCCAATGCTGCTATGGTAGCTGTTGTTGTAAGCAAACTCAATTAAAGGTAAATGTTCGCTCCAATTGCTGCTGAAATCCAGGGCACATGCCCGCAACATATCTTCAAGGGTTTGGATTGTCCTCTCAGTTTGGCCATCAGTTTGGGGGTGATAAGCCGTACTGAGTGTGACTTTACTCCCCATAGCTTGCTGAAAGCTCTTCCAAAAGCGTGATACAAATCTTGGATCTCGGTCAGACAAGATACTGACTGGAACCCCATGTAGCCATACTATATTATCCATGTATAGCGTAGCTAATTTGTCCAAAGTATATGTCATGCGTACCGGTAGGAAATGCGCAGATTTTGTGAGTTTATCTACGATCACCCAAATACCATAATGCCTCTGCTTTGATTCAGGGAGTCCCACTACAAAATCCATGGAAATGTGCTCTCATTTCCATTCCGGAATTTTTAATGGTTGGAGTAGCCCTCCAGGTCGCTGATGTTCTGCTTTAACCTGTTGGCATACTTGACACTTAGAGACGAATTCTGCGACATCCTTCTTCATTCCATTCCACCAAAAATTCCCTTTTAGATCTCTATACATCTTTGTACTCCCCGGATGTACTGAAAACTTTGACTTGTGTGCTTCAGACATGACTTCATTCCGAAGATCATTGACATCCGGTACCCATAAACGTCCTTTCATCCATAGGATTCCTTTATCATCCACTTGAAAATCTGGTAACTTACCCTCCTTGATTTGCTCCTTGAACTTAGCCAACGACGGATCTAGGTCTTGACTCAACTTGACTGTTTCACGAAGACACGGTTGTGCCGTTAATGAAGCTAGAATATTCTTGCTCATGTGAAAGAGTGGGTGCCCGGTGAGCCAACTTGTGGCTAAGGGCTTTTATGACTCTATGTATAAACAATCTTTTGTTTAATATAATTTACACTTTTATAATGGCATTTACTTTATCTTTTATCATAATATTATGTTGTGACATACTATAAGATGTTTAGATGAAGACCTTGAATATACTATAGTGTATGTAAGATGTGGTGGCACATGGGGATGACTATCATGAAACACATCTTATAGTCACTATATATTCTAAACAGTTCATAGTCGATTGAGTCGTCCGTTAATAAGGATAAGGATCGCTCGAGATTGAGACTAGCATTTGCGATGCCGAGTACCACGTTTCATTGGTATGGAACATAGAGATGTTCAAAGCATGCAAATGGATATTCATACGATGAATGATCGAACTACCCTATCCGGACTTTCCAAGTGGTTATCACTTATCGAGTGGATAAAGTCCGCGGTTTTGGTTGTACACCATTAGTCCTTACTACTTGAAACATCATTGAGACTCTATATGCTAGTACTGTACTTTGACTCGTTTACCGACTCTATTGGGGTCATCAGGTGTCGGGATTGGGTACAGTTACGACACATATAGGAGTCGATGCTTTGTTGTCAAGGATTCACCACATACTTGCTAGTGTGGATATCCTATGAAATCTGAGGAGATATTAGTGTGACGAATCTCTGGCCAGAGTACATGATGTGTTTTAAGAAATGGTTTCTTAGTAGCACATGCGATGTCACTATTTGATCTTCAAGATGCATTGCATAGTTATCGAATCTCGAACGACTCTCGATTTACCAATGGTTGTTGATTCGATCGGGATATATGGATGAAGGGACCGTACTGTACGCTAACCAAAATCTATTGGTTCTTGCAGGCACTATCAGTGATACCTAGGGAATCATGGGGCGATGTTGCTAGGCGCTCTTACCATGATTCGATGGGCAAGTCGGAAATTGTTGTTCCGAGTCACAAGGAGTTGTGAGCCCACGGCTAGCTGTATCCCTGAACCATTGAGGGTCGCACAAGTAATGGATTTTTAATCCCCGTTGAGATAGTTAAATTTAAAGAGTTAAATTTAATGAACAAAGAAGTAGGACTTCTTATATCAGAGTAGAAGCGTAAGATTTCCTAAAATGACATAGGGACGAGCATTTTTGGAAATCACTGAATTCGGATTCAGAAAATTTATCTTGACTTTAAAAGATGCAGAAATGGTTTCTGTGCACATTGGTGAAATTGGTTTATCAATCTGAGTCACGATGAATTTTATATTAATTTCTGAACATGCGGGCTTTGCTTGTCAGGATTGAACTTATGACTAATGGGCCCTAAGCTGTTAGCAGCCCACATTATAAATAAGTTATTGCAGTACAGAAATTATACAACAGAAGGAATAATTTTCGAAAAACACTAGGGTTTTCTCTCTAGTGGCCGCCACCCCTCTCCTCTCTCTGATAGAAAATCCAGCCTGTGAATTTTGAATTTGCAGTCTGGTTTAACGGATCAAATTCGTTAATTCTCTTCGTAGAAACTTCTGATAGATTTTCTAGTGCAATCTATCAGAGGGATTAAACTTCTGTTCGTGGACCTGATTGAAGAATTGTTCGTCCATCAGTTCCTGGGATATACAACAAGAGCAGAGTTATCTGTTGGTGTCCATAATCTCGTTTCGAGATTCAAGGTAAAAATTTAATTGTTATTTAATTTTTACACGCACAATTTAATCGTAAAGTTTTGATACCCATGATATGGAATCGTTCCATATAAAATTTTAAAACTTCCGCTGCACCGGGTATCAATTCTGATTGATCTGAACACCGTTTTCCAACAGTGGTATCAGAGCCAGGTTGCTCAGATCAAGCGATTAAATTAATCGATTGTACAAAATTTTTAAGCCTCGGTTTTTGAAACAAAACAAATTTTAAAAAAAATTAATTAAAATTAAATTTTTGACGGGCAAAACACGGGCAGCGACGGGCTGCCCGGCCCGAGCCCCTTTTGGGGCGCGGGCTGCTCGGGATCGTCCCGGGTGGCCCGGGAAAATTAATTTTTTATTTTTAATTAAAATTTTAATATGTTAAAATTCTATTTTTGGTCCGATCAAAAATTGTTTTTGATTGGTCCACGAGGCGTCAGATCGAATTGTTCGAGTCCGAAAATTTTAAAATTGATTTTTGGATAAATTTGAATTTTTGGAAAATTTATAGATTTTATCCGTTAAATCAGATTTTATGAAATTAATTATTTTTGGTACAATTGATGATAAGATATGATCTTATGGAAATATTGAGTAAAATATGATTTTATGTATAAAATTGGATTTTATATGTAAAATATGATTTTATTTGATAAAAAGATAAAATATGATTTTGTATGTAAAATAAGATTTTATATATGGAATATGATTTTATCCTTTTTAATTTAATTGTCATTGCATGTTATCCAATAAATTAATTTTGAATTAAATATTATTGGATAAGGATGATCGATTGCCATGACCAATTTTGTAGGTGTATGTTAGGGAATTTACATTTGTTTTTATTGTTGTTGGATTTATTAATGGGCCTGGTTTATGGCCCAATATGAATTGTCATTTGTAATAAAAGTGGGCCTGGTTTATGGCCCGTTCCCACCCCTTAAAATGTATCCCCTACTTGTCATAGTTATTTATTGTAAATACATTATACTTAGTGGGATATGAAGATTTGAAGACGGAGGTGGGCCCAGCAGACAATAAAGACTGAAGAAATGTAAATTGAAAGCACAATATAATAGGATTGCATTGCATACTTGCATATCTCCTAGGATTGGACTTAGACTCGTGATTGGCAACCACGGGTCGATTAGTAATGGAATCGATCATCCTAAAATATAATATATGATATTATCGTTGTATGCATATTTAGACTAAATTGTATGAATCCCGCAAGCATACAAATTTTAAATGATGAGACAAATTTTCAAAATTAAAATCCCTCATTTTAAATATGATTTAAAATTGATATCAAGATAAATAAAGGGAATTTAAATATTGTTTAAATGTTCCTACCTTTCATCAACGATCAATGTATGAGATGCTACCCGCGGATACGGTTCGGCTCATATTATTGGGGGGGCCCGTTCGTCGGAAAGCTGTACATTGGATCGACACATGTTGTAAGTTGGGTGGAACTCCCATGGGATTTGCTCATATTATTGGGGATCCACATGGCGACCGTCCATCACAACTTAATATTGATGGGTCATCTTGACATGTCACAATAAACGGCGTCATATTATTGGGCAATTATTGGACATGAGGTAAAAACGTGGAGGTTGCTTTGGAAGCAATTGGGCTCTACCTTTTGAAAATTATGGTTGGCTGATATTATTCGGGACCATAGTTTGTCAATTGGACTCCATGTTCCCACTAAGGAAAACAGTTTCCCGTTTTCACTAGAGGGTAGTGAAATCGTTAAAATAGTGGGAGTGAGATTCATAAAATAAATTTCGCCTATTTTATGTCTTAGTAAATTAATTAAACAATCACTGATTATTGTCTGTTTCTTTTCAGTATTTCATTAAGATGAATTCGCGCAATCCACTATTCTCTATTCTCGAACAAAATAAACTGACTGGCGCAAACTATACGGAATGGTTCCGTAAGTTGAAGATTGTCTTGACCTCGGAGAAGATGCTCTACGTGTTAGAAAAATCTCCTCCGAAGGAAGCACCAGCTGATATAAGTCCGGAAGAGTTGGCCAATCTTGATAAATGGTGGGACCATGATATCAAGGCCAAATGCTATATGCAAGCTTCGATGTCTGATGAACTCCAGAGGCGATTTGAGGATACCGTGAATGCTGCTGACATTCACGTACAACTCAAGGAACTTTTTGGGGCTCAATCGAGAGCTGAAAGGTTCGCTACTGTAAAAGAGTTAATGACGTGTCGCATGCGTGAAGGGACTTCGGTCCGTGATCATGGGGTACGCGTGATTTGGCTCATTCAGAAGTTGGTAACGCTTGATTTGGTATTGGAGCATGAACTCAATGTGGACTTATTACTTCTCTCTCTTCCTTCATCGTTTGACGGTTTTGTGGTGAATTTCAGTATGAACAAGATAGAGGCCCCCCTTGAAGAGATGGTCAATATGCTTGTAACTTATGAAGCCACTTTAAAGAAGGATAAACCGGTTCTCTTGGTGGGCTCCTCTTCTTCTGCTAAGAAGGGGCCAAGTACAAAGGGTAAGAAACGTTCTGCCCCATCCAAGAAAACCGGACCCGAGAAGAAGAACAAGACAAAGGCTTCAAACATGGAAAAGTCCAAGGATGTTTGCCATCACTGCAAGAAACCCGGTCATTGGAAACGTAACTGCAAGGAATATCTAGAGCAGTTGCGAACTGCGAAGGGTATGTTCTATATTGAAATAAATGTTTCATTTAATACTACTTCTTGGGTATTGGATACCGGATGTGGATCTCACATTTTCAATGATTTGCAGGTGATGACAAGAAGTCGCAGGCTTAGAATGGGTGAGACCCAGCTGAGGCTCGGAAATGGTTCCAGAGTTGAAGCTAAAGCTGTGGGAGATATTTATTTAATTTTGCAGAACGGTTTTAAGTTACTTTTGAGAGATGTTTTATTTGTTCCAAATTTGATTAAAAACATTATTTCTGTTTCTATGCTTGATAGAGATGGTTATTCTTGCAATTTTGTGAATGGGATTTGCAATATTTACAAGAATGAATGTTTGATTGGAAATGGAAAACTTGAAAACGATCTATATAACTTAAAATTAAAAGACGTTCCAATAAATTATGTTGATAAACCGGCAACAACAAACAAAAGGAAAATCGATAGCCAAAACCCGGCAAACCTTTGGCATGCTAGGCTAGGTCATATTTCCTCAAGGAGGATGAACAAGCTAGTGGGAGAGGGCATGTTTCATATATCTGATATTAACTCTCTACCTACTTGTGAGTCCTGCCTGAAAGGAAAAATGACTAAATATCCATTCGAGGGGAAACCTGAGCGTAGTCAAAATCTGTTGGATTTGATCCATACAGATGTTTGTGGTCCATTTAGAATTGGTACTCAATTTGGCCACACCTACTTCATTACATTTACTGATGATTATTCAAGGTATGGGTATTTATATTTAATGAAATATAAGTCTGAAGCATTTGAAAAGTTCAAAGAATTCAAGGCTGAAGTAGAAAACAAGCTAGGTAAAAGTATTAAAGCACTTCGATCGGATCGAGGTGGAGAATACTTAAGTACCGAGTTTTTGGACTATCTGAAAGAGAATGGGATTCTCTCTCAGTGGACTCCTCCTATGACACCTCAGCTGAATGGTGTATCGGAGCGTCGTAATCGAACTTTGTTGGACATGGTTCGATCCATGATGAGCTTCACTGAGCTTCCACCTTCGTTTTGGGGCTACGTGCTTGAAACGACGGTGTTGTTGTTGAACAACGTCCACACCAAAGCAGTGGATAAAACACCATACGAGTTATGGAATGGAAAAACTCCTAAGTATTCGTACTTGAGGATTTGGGGATGTCCAGCTTATGTGAAGCAGACAGTGGGAGATAAGTTGGATAGTCGATCCACCTTATGTTATTTTGTAGGGTATCCGAAGAATTTAATTGGATATTATTTCTATCATCCTACTGAAAAAAAAGTGTTTGTTTCAAGGAATGCCACCTTCTTGGAGAAGGAGTTCTTATTGGATAAGAAAGGCGAGATGATGGAACTCGAAGAAATTCGAGAAGAACCCGAAATACAAAATAATGATCCCATACCTCAAGAATCTTCAGAGGACACGCCTATACCTAGAAGATCCGAGAGGACTTCTAGACCTCCTATTCGATATGGTCTTCTTCTTGAAGGGGATCAAGATGAACCCGATGTTGGATGTGATCCAAGAAACTTCAAGGAAGCAATTTCTGATGCGGATTCAAATTTATGGCTTGAAGCTATGCAGTCTAAAATAGATTCGATGCATACAAACCAAGTTTGGTCTTTAGTAGATCCTCCCGATGGAATTGTTCCAATAGGGTGTAAATGGATCTACAAGAGAAAGCTTGGGCCTGATGGTAAGGTATTGACCTACAAGGCACAATTGGTGGCGAAAGGTTATACTCAAAGACAAGGAGTTGACTATGATGAAACCTTTTCACCAGTTGCAATGTTCAAGTCCATAAGAATCCTTATTGCCATAGCTGCTTGGTATGACTATGAGATATGGCAAATGGATGTGAAGACTGCATTTCTTAATGGAAACATTAAGGAAGAGATCTATATGACGCAGCCTGAGGGATACACATCCATGGGAAGCGAGCATAAGGTATGCAAGCTTCAGAGATCAATCTATGGTCTCAAACAAGCATCAAGAAGTTGGAACCAGAAATTTGATGAAACAATAAAGGATTTTGGTTTCATCAAGAACCCGGAGGAACCGTGCGTGTACAAGAAAGTAGTTAAGGATGCTGTGACATTCTTATTACTTTATGTTGATGACATCTTACTCATTGGGAATGATGTAGGGATGTTGCAGTCAACAAAGATATGGTTATCAGGTAGATTCTCGATGAAGGATTTAGGTGAGGCATCCTATATTCTAGGAATTCAGATCTATAGAGATAGATCTAAAAGAATGATAGGACTCACTCAATCAACTTACATCGAAACCATATTGAAAAGGTTTTCAATGGATGGGTCCAAGAGAGGACATCTACCTATGTGTCATGGAGTTTCTCTATCCAAGTCCATGTGTCCCAAGACTGATGAAGAGATAGAGAAAATGACACATGTACCATATGCGTCAGCCATAGGTAGTATCATGTATGGGATGATATCTACCAGACCGGATGTAGCATTTGATCTGAGTGTCACGAGCAGATATCAAGCCAATACCGGTAAAATGCATTGGAAAGCCGTGAAGGACATTCTTAAGTACTTACGAAGGACTAAGAATATGTTCATGTTATATGGAGGAAGAGAACTGAAATTGGAAGGCTATACCGACTCTAGCTTCCAAAGTGACGTGGATGACTCGAAGTCAACCTCTGGATTTGTGTTCATGCTCAATGGCGGTGCTGTCTCTTGGAAGAGTTCCAAGCAGGACACCACAACGGATTCCACCATTGAGGCAGAATACATTGCGGCATCAGCTGCTGCTAAAGAGGCCGTTTGGATGAGGAATTTCGTCCAAGAGTTGGGCGTCATTCCTGAAGTTGTTGGTCCAGTCCCGGTGTACTGTGACAACACGGTGCCGTTGCTCAGGCAAAGGAACCATGGTCTCATCAAAGATCCAAACACGTACTGAGAAAATACCACATCATCCGGGAGATCGTGGAAAGAGGAGACATCACTGTCGAATGAGTGGCCTCTGCAGACAATATCGCTGATCCACTTACTAAGCCCTTGCCAGGACCATTATTTGACAAATATCGCAAAGCAATGGGTCTACGTAGTATGACTAGTTGACTTTAGGGCAAGTGGGAGATTGAAAGAGTGGGTGCCCGGTGAGCCAACTTGTGGCTAAGGGCTTTTATGACTCTATGTATAAACAATCTTTTGTTTAATATAATTTACACTTTTATAATGGCATTTACTTTATCTTTTATCATAATATTATGTTGTGACATACTATAAGATGTTTAGATGAAGACCTTGAATATACTATAGTGTATGTAAGATGTGGTGGCACATGGGGATGGCTATCATGAAACACATCTTATAGTCACTGTATATTCTAAACAGTTCCTAGTCGATTGAGCCGTCCGTTAATAAGGATAAGGATCGCTCGAGATTGAGACTAGCATTTGCGATGCCGAGTACCACGTTTCATTGTTATGGAACATAGAGATGTTCAAAGCATGCAAATGGATATTCATACGATGAATGATCGAACTACCCTATCCGGACTTTCCAAGTGGTTATCACTTATCGAGTGGATAAAGTCCGCGGTTTTGGTTGTACACCATTAGTCCTTACTACTTGAAACATCATTGAGACTCTATATGCTAGTACTGTACTTTGACTCTTTTACCGACTCTATTGGGGTCATCAGGTTTCGGGATTGGGTATAGTTACGACACATATAGGAGTCGATGCTTTGGTGTCAAGGATTCACCACATACTTGCTAGTGTGGATATCCTATGCAATCTGAGGAGATATTAGTGTGACGAATCTCTGGCCAGAGTACATGATGTGTTTTAAGAAATGGTTTCTTAGTAGCACATGCGATGTCACTATTTGATCTTCAAGATGCATTGCATAGTTATCGAATCTCGAACGACTCTCGATTTACCAATGGTTGTTGATTCGATCGGGATATATGGATGAAGGGACCGTACTGTATGCTAACCAAAATCTATTGGTTCTTGCAGGCACTATCAGTGATACCTTGGGAATCATGGGGCGATGTTGCTAGGCGCTCTTACCATGATTCGATGGGCAAGTCGGAAATTGTTGTTCCGAGTCACAAGGAGTTGTGAGCCCACGGCTAGTTGTATCTCTGAACCATTGAGGGTCACACAAGTAATGGATTTTTAATCCCCGTTGAGATAGTTAAATTTAAAGAGTTAAATTTAATGAACAAAGAAGTTGGAGTAGAAGAGTAAGATTTCCTAAAATGACATAGGGATGGGCATTTTTGGAAATCACTGAATTCGGATTCAGAAAAATTTATCTTGACTTTAAAAGGTGCAGAAATGGTTTCTGTGCACATTGGTGAAATCGGTTTATCAATCGGAGTCATGATGAATTTTATATTAATTTTTGAACATGCGGGCTTTGCTTGTCGGGCTTGAACTTATGACTAATGGGCCCTAAGCTGTTAGCGGCCTACATTATAAATAAGTTATTGCAGTACAGAAATTACACACAAGAGGTCACAAAATAATTTTCGAAAACCCTAATTTTATTTAGTGTGGCCGCCGCCCCCTCCCCTCTCTACTCGGGAAAAATCCAGTATGTGAATTTTGAATTACAGTCTGGTTTAACGGATCAAATTCGTTAATTCTCTTCGTAGAAACTTCTGATAGATTTTCTAGTGCAATCTATCAGAGGGATTAATTATCCGTTCGTGGACCTGATTGAAGAACAGTTCGTCCAATAGTTCCAGGGATATACAACAAGAGCAGAGCAATCTGTTGGTGTCCATAATCTCGATTCGAGATTGGAGGTAAAAATTTATAATTGTTATTTAATTTTTACACACACAATTTAATCGTTAAGTTTTGATACCCATTATGGAATCGTTCCATATAAAATTTTTAAACTTCCGCTGCACCGGGTATCAATTCTGGTTGATCTGATCGCCGCGTTCTCCAACACTGGATCCATTTCTGGACTCCGTTAATTCATCTGGAATTTCCTTAATCATGTTTTACTTAATCTCAACATGAATATACGATTAATTACTCATTAATCGTTAGTTTTGGATACGGGCTACTACATTCCTACCACCTTAAAAGGATTTCGTCCTCGAAATCTAGAGTAAACCCCGGGAATATAGTATAAACCATTCGTCCAATTCATTAATAGTTCCGGTTCAAAACATTGGGTCGAATAACCTTTGACAACCCCAATCCTTGCTAAAATTGTGTCACACTACTGACTACCGCCAGTTATCCATCGATAACCGCAACAACACGGCACCTTCGGTCCAAATTTCCGACTGTATCAGTCACACTACCTACAAATCTTAGCGATGACACTCCTGCTAAGATCGTAACTAGCCATCAGCTATTCTCTAGACATGCATGAACTCCATCGCTGCCCACGATAAAACCAGATACAACACATTGTATTTCACTGGTCTAACGGTAACATCGCATCCCTTGACGTTATCACAAAGTTCTAAACAAATTGATCTAGATTTGACTTTCGGTCAAATCCTAGATATCCTTCTTCCAAGAACTCATGTGAGTTACTCTTTATCACTAAGGATAAAATATTTCTTCCCAAAACAGTACCTTATGCGAATAGAAATGGCAACTACCGGCCACCAGTTCGCAAAGCAATCACATCACTGCCACCACTCTAACAAACTGAAATCCTCAGACTGATTGCGATAACCTTGATCCGAATCCCGCTATCGTAGATAGCATCTACTCGATCGCATTAGTCATCCTTCCATGGATAACAACAAAATCCTGACATTTCCTGGCGTCATATTACGTACTTTCAGTATTCACCCTGCCATTGGCCAACGAATGTTCCCAAAGAACAACAACTAGCAAACAGAGATTTCTAACCCCAATTGTGACAAAATCCTTATACACAATTTCTTGTTTTAATGCACCCTTTGAGGTCGTCGCCTCGAAATTCACTATCATCCTGCTGAAACTCCCAAATGGACCAACACCATCCTCAGCAGTAGTCTATATCAGATGCTTACTTCTATCTCGGAACTAGAGATAGTATTGACGAAAACGATTCCGGTTAATCCTGTTCCAGATAACCAAATCCTTGGCTCCCTAGCGGGGATAACCAAACATATTCAACTAGATCCCGCACAAAATCTATCAATACTAGCGGCAATCCCGCTATCTCAACCTCTCAATGACACAGCATATCAGAACACACTGGGATATCAGTGACAACAACCCTGCCAGACTCAGAAACACAAGTCTCAGCTACTGTCTCGTCCCATGAAACAACTAATGCTAACCTGCTAATGTTCATTGAAATCCATGAGCACTTGTCGAATCGCCTCTCAAGAACAAATCTCGAGAAATATGCTGGAAGCCCTCAAGCTAAACATTCTGACTAACAGTGCCCAAAATTTGTCCACTGAAAATCCTGGGACAATCACTGAATCCTATTTCCTCAAACTGGATCAATAATTGCTAAAACCAAGCAATGCTCAGATCAAAATCTGTCACTGGTAGCCAAAGCAACGTTACCAACAACTACGATCACAAGAGCCAACTAATGACCACTTTCGTGATCCGCAGAATCCAAAAGTCTCGATTCCCGCATTCCTGGAGATCCCGTAGCGACTAAAGAATTTCCTAAATGCACTTGAATCGTTATATCAAAGCATACCATACTTAAAGTACCATTCCCAGTACTTCTTGATTCACTATATCCCATCTGTACCGATTGGAATAATCTGATCAATCAAATCGATATACTGTAGCTCTCGCCATGCCTGACGATATCAACCCTAATCAGACAATCACTGATCAATGAAACTCTCATGGCTCGATCAATATCGATGATCTCACTGCCACACGTCCGCATATCCCAAATACTTGGAATCAAAAAAATCACAACTGATTCAATCACTCATCTTTGACAGAGTCAGACAACAGTCACAAGTAGTCACTAGTGCTAAACCTGCACCAGTCTAAACATACTATCACTGTCTATATTCATTCAAGATGATCATAAGGACTTGTTCAACCCAAGCCTCAATACAAGTCCGAAAGATTCCAGCTATCGCTGAACATGTTCCTGATAACTATATCTCTTGCTAAGACTGCAACAAATCGAGACTGAGGTAACTTGCCAAGATGTCCCACCTGAAATCACCACCAAGTGTACACTGGCATAAGTCACGCTTTCCTCACACCTCAAATAGTCATGTACAATCTTTAGCATCAGATATAATTTATCACTGAAGAAAACTATCTTTGCCGGAAAATACTCATCCCCGAGTCAAATGTTACAGGAAGTTCACAAACCATCTCCTGGATAGCCCTTATTACGAGAGCATCCAAACACCGACTAGATCCACTAGTCTAACAGTATCCAATAGGCTAAAACTATCTGCTCAGAGTACGCAATTGCCAAGGAAATCCCTCCAAGACTGTTCCTTATGACAAAACTACAAACCAATATCTCTGACGACAGTCAGTCGATATATAAATCGCTGATACCTAACCAGGCATCTAATCCAATTTCATACCCCGTCGTGACTGTTACCAAAATTCTAGACTAGGTAGCCTTCCCACCGCCAATCCTGAAGCACGAAGGCTTCCAGGTTTTCTTCCGAAGTACAAAAGACTCCCACAATAACACTGGCATAGGGTCGCGCTCCATCATGTCTAGTCATGATCATAGTCCACAACTCTCGATATGTACTCAACTGGTTCCTGATGAAATCCCATCATCACGAATTCCCAACCTATGAAGGTAAATCAGGCTACTGTTCTACTGAAACAACCTAGAACGAAACTCAAAATTTCAAACAAGATCAAAATTCCCATGCCCCCAGATGAATCACCTCACCACTGGCACTAACCCAATCAAACGACTAATTAGGTCAATCCTAGGAAAACACCTAGACTATCCCCATGTCAATCCGTTACCGCTGGCTTACTCAAAATCCATGAGCTATCCTAGTTGATTAGTCAACTAATTCCAAGCCAAACTTTATAAAATTACTTGCAATCAATCACGAATTGCTGAATAAGTAAAACATGTATCATTACTTCAAGTTATGTACAATTTCCTTTATTACAATCCCATGTAATACATACAATATTCAAAATACAACAAAATGTACATCCAATAACTTGAACTGATACAACCAAATTCTGATGATTCATTACAACTGAAATACTGTTTACAACTACAACAATACAGTATTAAAATCATTGAATCCTGTCTTCGTCCCTTGAGCATGAAGCTTCCCATCGACACATGCATCGATACAAGCATACTCCCGTCCAAGTCTCTCTGCATGTCCTCCCACGAATAACTCCGGAGAAATGGCACGTGATAGCTAACCAGCTATGCTCTGCGTCAGTGCATGTCGGTCGAATTCTTTTACTCGCGATCTACCATCAGCGTTCTTCTTGTATCCAAATCATGCTTTTGAACATGAAGTTTCCCTTTATGCCTACCAAAAGAATCGATACAAGCATACCGGTAAAACCATGTTCTACATGAGTTTACAGACCTTACGCTAGAAACCTATCATGCTTTAGGCACTCGAAGCATTCCCTGGTAAAGGTCTATCTGACAATCTCTCCAACTATGAGTGGAGAATCTCTTCGGACTGAAACCACATGGATTACTAAACACCATTCGTTCCAAAAAGCCCTCAGAGGTATCTGACGCGATATACTCAATCTTCTCTTCCAATCTTCCCTGGTTGGAATCCATATATTCTTCGATCAACATTCCAATGCATCGAATGATGAACTATCCACAACAGTCAGTATATCTATCGATATGCTACTACTGGTGTTCTCATCACTGCTGCATTCCTTATAGTAAAGACTTATTTCGCAAACCTCGGCAATGAAGAACCAAATCTTCTTTCGCTAGGCCTCAATCAATCCTACAAGGATAATCAAGAAGTCTTATTATCAATTTCCTAAGTCCCTTGCATGCAGCTCTGATACCAATAAATGTAGCGACCCATCCCGGATCCACTAACTAGTCAGAGTTTAATAGCATAATTAAGTATGCATTAAATAAAATCGTTGCGGAAGACTTAAATACAAGCAGACCGGCAGAATACAACCGTCTAACAAACTCGATTTATACAACCCAATCGCATGCAACCATACACTTGTCCAATACACTGTTTGGGTCGTCCGAACTGGCTCTTCGGATCGTCCGAACATCTCCCGGATGACGTAACCAATGACGTATTATTTTGGGACAGCTGGCCGCATGAGTTCGGATCGTCCGAACCCATTTCTGGACTCCGTTAATTCATCTGGAATTTCCTTAATCATGTTTTACATAATCTCAACATGAATATACGATTAATTACTCATTAATCGTTAGTTTTGGATACAGGCTACTACACTCTTACATGAAACAACAACATAATCCTTTCCTGACCTATTGCTATCACTAAGCAATTGATTGGATCAATATCAGTTTCCTTTTTAACAAGAATGCACTATACTGGAAACTACCAACTCCCTTACTTGTCTCCACTGTCAAGTTAGCACCTAACTTGATCATACAAGTCCACTTGAAATCGTTCCCGATTACAGCAATCCCAGAAGATTCATTTTTGACGATCATTGAGACTAAATAACTCAAATCTCCGATTTCTCTGAGATGTTATTCAGTACTCATCCCATAAGCATTACTCGACAAAATACTATCCCAAGTATTTCTTAATTGCTACATCCTGATCAACCCTGATTGGCTCAACCAATCGAATTCGTCGATCTACTTAAGCTCACACTTATCAGATCAAACCATCACTGATCATCCAACCTACATGGCTTGGTCAATAACCATGACTCAGCTGCCACAAGGAACCATTTCCAAACGGTGTCAGATTACAGTACATAAGTAGTTTACTTGGAACAAGTCCTGCACCTTTTCAGCACTACTTACCGCTGCTTCGTATTCTGGACTTAATCATCCTAACTCTGACAGAGTTAGCCAATAACCACTAGTAGTCACTAGCACAGATCTCGTGCCACCTTAGCACTACTAATCGTTGTTGTGAGACCTCGGTTCTAAACAACTAATCTCGGTATTAAACAACAATTAGTCAATCAAGAACCAAGATTAAAAGCAATAAATTTTTATTTTATTTTTTTTTAAAAAAATGAACAGTGCTCCGCTCGATCTGCAAGATCTTGCAGATCGAGCGAGCCAAAAATCTCAAGCCTCTGTTCGAGGCAAAATAGCCCTCGCTCGATCCGCAAGATCTTGCGGATCGAGCGAGACACAAAAATCCTAAAACAGAGGACTGAACATTTTCTCTCGCTCGATCCGCAAGATCTTGCAGATCGAGCGAGGACAGAAACATGGCAAAAAGAACAGCAGAAGCTAGCTGAACTCAATCTCACACATTCAATATACAATCATGCATCAAAACATACTATCTCCAATTAATACATGAATTTCTAGAGTTGATCAACTACGCATATGGAAATAACATGAAATCGAGGAGCTCGCATAATCGATACAACATAAACAACGAAGTTCGAGATCTAAACATGTTCTAACATAAACTAGGTAGACATGCCGACACGACTTCTAAACCGAGTCTCACTTCTACATCTTTCCCTCTAAGCTAACCATGCCTCTTCTGACTTGGTCCTGCCCCACCTGTTGCCAAGTACACATACAAAACAAAGCAACAGCCGGATAACCGGTGAGAATGATAATCCCAGAAAAAGCAACATATCAAATAATAAATAAACAACATGCTATCAATACAACATATTCAAGTCGAGGTTAAAGATATGCATGTCTTTAAAAACCAGGATATCGATTCTGATAAACAAGGGATTGCTGCAGTGCTTTTGGGATCCCGAGGATGAGATCACGTAACGACTCACCGACTCTCCCAATTGAGGTGGTGCCACGTATCCCACTCCTCTAGACTTTGAGCAACTATAATGAGTATGCTAGCACCAGGCGAAACGACTACGACCCAGGCCACTCAATCATAGTTCCCAAACATCTAAACAAAAAGGGCGGTTCTGCCCGCTGAAAGCAAGATTGGCTCAAGATGAATGCATAACAGAAACATAAACATAAGCCACATAACAAAAGTCCAATAAATCAACAAGACACAAATTCTTCATGCTAGAACAAGTGTACAAACAAGTATGTGATTTAAAAAGGGAAACTCAAGAACTAAGCTTTCTCGAGTATGCTATCCCGCTAAGATGACTGCTTTTACCTTTCAAGGCAGTAGTTCATACTTCTGGAAAGCTACAACAAAAGATTGTATCAACAACTATACAACCTAAACAACAATCAACGGTTCATGGAAATCTCTTTACCATTCTTCGTCCAACTCTCGACGATCAAATGCTGCTAACACAGGGCTCGACAACTCCAATGAATCTGTACGAATACAAGAGATGATTGATCAATAGCCACGATCAACTTACAAGCCAAGTTCATAACTCAAAACGGTTCGAAACTCCAAAACTCAAACCGACGACATAACGGCTATAACTGGACAAACCGGTAACGCAGACAGCAGTTCAATACCGATATCAACTCAATTCAATGCTAATACAACAACAACAAGACAAACCCAACAAATCTCAAAATCATGATTTTCGAAAATAGCTTCCAAAAATCATAACAATTCCGAACGTCGCTCTAATTCAAAACCGACAGATAATAAACGATCAGAACTCCGCCAAGAACAACATACTAGAATCTAAATCGATTCTAACAACCTCCGAAAAACAAAACATATCCGATCGGAGATATACTTACGGTATAACGGAGCTCTCACTGCAGTGATCACTAATCTGCCTTCAGAAATAAATTCCAACGGCCGGATCGAGCTCGGAAGGAAATCTGAAAGCTCAAAACTCCAAAAGGGGCGATTCAATGGAGGCTCACGGTTGGAGAGGAAGATGAAGGCTTCTCCAATTAAAATCTATGTGTAGATAATATATAAAAATCAATATTTGCGTTTTAGTCCCTAAAATTTCCAAAATTTGCAAAAAGGACCCTGATCAAAATCAAACCGGCTCGAGAACTCTGTAATCTCTGATTAACTCAAATAAACTCATTTAAGATAAATTAGGCCGTTACAATTCTCCCCCACTAAGAAGAGATTTCGTCCTCGAAATCAACGAGAACCACAACTCATAAGATAGAATAAAGAACTAAAGACAGTAAGAAGAACTCACGTCATCCGAATAACTTCGGAAATCGCTGTCTCATGTCAGATTGTGTCTCCCAAGTCGCTTCCTCGACTCCGTGACGGCTCCACTGCACTTTCACCAACGAAATCAACTTGGTTCTGAGTTGCTTTTCTTTCCGATCAAGGATCTGAATCGGTCGTTCAAAATAGCTCAGAGTCTCGTCTAACTCGGCTTCGTCAGGCTGAAGAATATGAAAAGGATCTGGATGATACTTTCGTAGCATAGAGACGTGAAAAACGTCGTGAATACCAGATAAATATGGAGGAAGTGCAAGTCTGTAGGCAAGATCGCCTATCTTCTCGAGAATCTCGTACGGCCCGATGAATCTCGGAGATAACTTCCCTTTCTTACCGAATCTGATAGTGCCTCTGAACGGAGAAATCTTACGGAAAACGCGGTCTCCCTGCTCGAAACTCAGAGGTCTACGTCTGACGTTCGCATACTTTGCCTGTCTATCTTGAGCTGACTTCATTCTGGTCTAAATGATCTTAACCCGCTCTGCCATATCTCGAAGCATTTCCGGCCCCAAATCTGGTGACTCGGACAAATCATCCCAAAACAGCGGAGATCGGCACTTTCTACCATACAAAGCCTCAAAAGGCGCCATACTGATACTCTCTTGGAAGCTATTGTTGTAAGAAACCTCGACAAGAGGCAAAGAATCCTGCCAACTAGTGCCAAAGTCTAGCACCACCGCTCGCAGCATATCCTCTAACGTCTGGATAGTCCGCTCTGACTGTCCATCTGTCTGAGGATGATAAGCTGTACTCAGATTCAATCGAGTACCAAGTGCCTCCTGAAGACTATGCCAGAAGCGCGAAGTGAATCTAGGATCTCTGTCTGAAACAATCGACTTCGGCACACCATGCAATCTCACAATATTGCTAACATACAACTCAGCCATCTGATCATGACGATACGTCATCCTGTACGGAATAAAACAAGCAGACTTCGTCAATCGGTCGATCACTACCCAAATAGCATCGCATCCTCGAACGGATCATGGTAGCTTCGTGACGAAATCCATAGAAATGTGATCCCATTTCCATTCAGGAACCGATAGGCTGTGCAAAAGACCTCCTGGTCGCTTTCGCTCTGCTTTTACTTGCTGGCAGTTCAAACACCGAGATACAAACTTCGCTACGTCGCTCTTCATTCTCTTCCACCAGAACTGGTTCTTCAGGTCGTTGTACATCTTACGACCTCCAGGATGAATACTGAACCGACTGCAATGAGCCTCTCGGAGAATACACTGTCTCAAATCCGCAACATCAGGCACAACAATACGGTTATTCACATACAGTACATCATCTCTAACCTGGAATTTAGACTGATGCCCAGATCTGACTTTCTCTACTGAAACCTGAATGCTCGGCTCAGACTTCTGTGCTTCTCTGATTGCAACAAACAACTCCGGTTCGGCTTGAATAGCAAACACTCTGATAGTCTCCCTATCTGTTTCAAACTCTAAACCAGAAGTGCAACAATCATCGATCAACTGAGAAACACCAATAGTAGAAAGAGATAAAGAACAAAGCTTTCAGCTCAAGGCATTTGCAACTGCATTCGACTTCTTGATTTCGCAGTCAAAATCTTTCAACAGATCTAACCATCTTCTCTGTCTCATATTCAGCTCTGCCTGCGAAAATAAGTACTTGAGGCTCTTATGGTCAGAAAAGATCTCGAAAGACTCACCATAAAGATAGTGACACCAGATCTTTAGTGCAAAGACGATCGCAGCTAGTTCAAGACCGTGAACCGGATAACGGGTCTCGTGCGGTTTCAGCTGTCTCGATGCATACGCTATCACATGCTTATGCTGCATAAGAACACAACCCAAGCCTTGGTTAGAAGCATCACAATAGACTGTGAAACCTCCAGTACCCTTCGGGATAGAAAGAATCGGAGCACTGGTCAGTCTCCTCTTTAGATCAACAAAGCTAGCCTCACAATCTGAAGTCCAGACAAAAGGCGCATTCTTCTGAGTCAGCTGGGTAATAGGCTTGGCAATAGACGAGAAACCCTCGATGAATCGGCGATAATAACCAGCTAAACCCATGAAGCTTCGGATCTCAGGTACTGATGTCGGTCTAGGCCAATTCATGACCGCTTCAATCTTGCTGGGATCGACAGAAATCCCATCTTCAGAAATAATATGACCGAGAAAGACAACTCGATCTAACCAAAATTCATACTTATACAGCTTGGCAAACAACTGCTCAACTCGCAAAATCTGCAGTACGGTCCTCAAGTGCTCTGCATGGTCAGTACGGTTCTTCGAGTAGATAAGAATATCATCGATAAAGATAATGACGAACTCATCTAAATAACGCTGAAAGATACGGTTCATCAAACCCATAAAAACTGCTGGAGCGTTAGTCAAACCGAATGGCATGACTATAAACTCAAAGTGACCATACCTCATCCTGAATGCGGTCTTAGGAACATCTTCCTCTCGCACTCTCAACTGGTGATAACCTGACCTCAGATCAATCTTAGAGTAGACAGAAGAACCCTGCAGCTGATCAAAAAGGTAGTCTATTCGGGGTAAAGGATCCCTGTTCTTAACTGTAGCCTGATTCAATTGGCGGTAGTCGATACAGAGCCACATAGAACCATCCTTCTTCCGAACAAAAAGCACAGGAGCACCCCAAGGCGATACACTAGGTCTGATGTATCCTTTGGCAATCAAATCCTCAAGTTGTTCCTTCAACTCTCTCAATTCAACAAGTGCCATATGATAAGGAGCTTTTGAAATAGGTTGAGTACCTGGCACTAAGTCAATGCAGAATTCGATTTCTCGAATAGGTGGCAAACCAGGAACATCTTTCGGGAACACATCAGCAAATTCTCTAACCACCGGTAAATCTACCAAAGCAGGGCTAGATTTCAGTACATCAACCGCATAAACCAAAAATCCTTCTGCACCTCTCTGTAGCAAATGAGTCATAGATAACACTGAAATCAAAGAAATTCTAAATCGAGAACCCTTACCAAAGAATTTCCACTCGTCTGCCATTTCAGGTCTGAACCTGACAACCTTCAGAAAACAATCGACTGTTGCCCTGTACTTGGTTAAAGCATCTATACCAACAATACAATCAAAATCTGACAGTCCAAGTACAATACAGTCGAATTCTAACAAATTTCCTTCAAAACTCAGTTCATAGTTCCTGAATAATCTGACAGAAACAATTCCTCCACCCAAAGGTGAAGTAACAGCTACTACTGTAGGCAACAACTCGGTAGGCAAAGCATGCAATAACAAAAATTTCTCAGAGATAAAGGAATGGGAAGCACCTGTATCTGTTGGAGAACGCGGCTTTCAGATCAATTATGATTGATACCCGGTGCAGCGGAAGTTTAAAATTTTGTATGGAACGATTCCATAATGGGTATCAACCTTACGATTAAATTGTGTGTGTAAAAATTTAAATAACAATTATAAATTTTTACCTTTAATCTCGAATCGAGATTCTGGACACCAACAGATTTCTCTGCTCTTGTTGTATATCCCTGGAACTGATGGACGAACTGTTCTTCAATCAGGTCCACGAACAGAGATTTAATCCCTCTGATAGATTGCACTAGAAAATCTATCAGAAGTTTTCTACGAAGAGATTAACGAATTTGATCCGTTAAACCAGACTGTAATTCAAAATCACAGGCTGGATTTTTCTGTCAGACAGAGGGTAGGGGCGGCCACTTTTTAGAAAAATACTTAGGGTTTTCGAAAATTGTGACCTGTTGTGTATTATTTCTGTACTGCAATAACTTATTTATAATGTAAGCCACTAACAGCTTAGGGCCCATTAGTCATAAGTTCAGGCCCGACAAGCAAAGCCCGCATGTTCAGAAATTAATATAAAATTCATCGTGACTCCGATTGATAAACCGATTTCACCAATGTGCACAGAAACCATTTCTGCACCTTTTAAAGTCAAGATAAAATTTTCTGAATCCGAATTCAGTGATTTCCAAAAATGGCCATCCCTATGTCATTTTAGGAAATCTTACTCCTCTACTCTTAAATAAGAAGTCCAACTTCTTCGTTCATTAAATTTAACTCTTTAAATTTAACTATCTCAACGGGGATTAAAAATCCATTACACTGTGTGACGCTCAATGGTTCAGGGATACAGCTAGCCGTGGGCTCACAACTCCTTGTGACTCGGAACAACAATTTCCGACTTGCCCATCGAATCATGGTATGAGCGCCTAGCAACATCGACCCATGATTCCCTAGGTATCACTGATAGTGCCTACAAGAACCAGTAGATTTTGGTTAGCGTACACTACGGTCCCTTCATCCATATATCCCGATCGAATCAACAACCATTGGTATATCGAGAGTCGCTCGAGATTCGATAACTATGCAATACATCTTGAAGATCAAATAGTGACATCGCATGTGCTACTAAGAAACCATTTCTTAAATCACATCATGTACTCTGGCCAGAGATTCGTCACACTAATATCTCCTCAGATCGCATAGGATATCCACACTCGCAAGTATGTGGTGAATCCTTGACAACAAAGCATCGACTCCTATATGTGTTGTAACTTTACCCAATCCCGACACCTGATGACCCCAATAGAGTCGGTAAACGAGTCAAAGCACAGTACTAGCATATAGAGTCTCAATGATGTCTCAAGTAATAAGGACTAATGGTGTACAACCAAAACCGCGGACTTTATCCACTCGATAAGTGATAACCACTTGGAAAGTCCGGATAGGGTAGTTCGATCATTCATCATATGAATATCCATTTGCATGCTTCGAACATCTCTATGTTCCTTACCAATGAAACGTGGTACTCTGCATCGCAAATGCTAGTCTCAAACTCGAGCGATCCTTATCCTTATTATCGGACGGCTCAATCGACTAGGAACGGTTAGAATATACAGTGACTATAAGATGTGTTTCATGATAGACATTTCCATGTTCTACCACATCTTACATACACTATAGTATATTCAAGGTCTTTATCAAAACAACAATAGTATATCACAATATCACAATATGAAGAAAGACAAAGTCATTGCCATTAATAAAAGTGTAAATTATATTAAACAAAAGATTGTTTATACAAAGAGTCATCAAAGCCCTTAGCCACAAGTTGGCTCACCGGGCACCCACTCTTTCAATCTCCCACTTGCCCTAAAGCCAACTAGTCATACTACGTAGACCCATTGCTTCGCGATGTTTGTCAAATAATGGTCCTGACAAGGGCTTAGTAAGTGGATCAGCGATATTGTCTGCAGAGGCCACTCTTTCGACAGTGATGTCTCCTCTTTCCACAATCTCCCGGATGATGTGGTATTTCCTCAGTACGTGTTTGGATCTTTGATGAGACCTTGGTTCCTTTGCCTGAGCAACGGCACCCGTGTTGTCACAGTACACCGGGACTGGACCAACAACTTCAGGAATGACGCCCAACTCTTGGACGAAATTCCTCATCCAAACGGCCTCTTTAGCAGCAGCTGATGCTGCAATGTATTCAGCTTCAGTGGTGGAATCCGCTGTGGTGTCCTGCTTGGAACTCTTCCAAGAGACAGCACCGCCATTGAGCATGAACACAAATCCAGAGGTTGACTTCGAGTCATCCACGTCACTTTGGAAGCTAGAGTCGGTATAGCCTTCCAATTTTAGTTCTCTTCCTCCATATACCATGAACATATTCTTAGTCCTTCGTAAGTACTTAAGAATGTCCTTCACGGCTTTCCAATGCATTTGACCGGGATTAGCTTGATATCTGCTCGTGACACTCAGAGCAAATGCTACATCCGGTCTGGTAGATATCATCCCATACATGATACTACCTATGACTGATGCATATGGTGCATGTGTCATTTTCTATATCTCTTCATCAGTCTTGGGACACATAGACTTGGATAGAGAAACTCCATGACACATGGGTAGATGTCCTCTCTTGGACCCATCCATTGAAAACCGTTTCAATATGGTGTCGATGTAGGTTGATTGAGTGAGTCCTATTATTCTCTTAGATCTATCTCTATAGATCTGTATCCCAAGAATATAGGATGCCTCACCCAAATACTTCATCGAGAATCTACCTGATAACCATATCTTTGTTGACTGCAACATCCCTACATCATTCCCAATGAGTATGATGTCATCAACATAAAGTACTAAGAATGTCACAGCATCCTTAACTAATTTCTTGTACACGCATGGTTCCTCCGGATTCTTGATGAAACCAAAATCTTTTATTGTTTCATCAAATTTTTGGTTCCAACTTCTTGATGCTTGTTTTAGACCATAAATTGATCTCTGAAGCTTGCATACCTTATGCTCGCTTCCCATGGATGTGAACCCCTCAGGCTGCTTCATATAGATCTCTTCCTTAATGTCTCCATTAAGAAAAGCAGTCTTCACATCCATTTGCCATATCTCATAGTCATACCATGCAGCTATGGCAATAAGGATTCTTATGGACTTGAACATTGCAACTGGTGAAAAGGTTTCATCATAGTCAACTCCTTGTCTTTGAGTATAACCTTTCGCCACCAATCGCGCCTTGTAGGTCAATACCTTACCATCAGGCCCAAGCTTTCTCTTGTAGATCCATTTACACCCTATTGGAACAATTTCATCGGGAGGATCTACTAAAGACCAAACTTGGTTTGTATGCATCGAATCTATTTCCGACTGCATAGCTTCAAGCCATAAATTTGAATCCGCATCAGAAATGGCTTCCTTGAAGTTTCTTGGATCACATCCAACATCGAGTTCATCTTGATCCCCTTCAAGAAGAAGACCATATCAAATAGGAGGTCTAGAAGTTCTCTCGGATCTTCTAGGTACAGGCGTGTCCAGCAATGGTTCCTGAGGTGTAGGATCGTTATTTTGTATTTCGGGTTCTTCTCGAATTTCTTCGAGTTCCATCATCTCGCCTTTCTTATCCAATAAGAACTCCTTCTCCAAGAAGGTGGCATTCCTTGAAACAAACACCTTTGTTTCAGCAGGATAATAGAAATAATATCCGATTGAATTCTTCGGATACCCTACAAAATAACATAAGCTGGATCGACTATCAAACTTATCTCCCACTGTCCGCTTCACGTAAGCAGGACATCCCCAAATCCTCAAGTACGAATACTTAGGAGCTTTGCCATTCCATAACTCGTATGGTGTTTTTTCCACTGCTTTAGTGTGGACGTTGTTCAACAACAATACCGCCGTTTCAAGCGCATAGCCCCAAAACGAAGGTGGAAGCTCAGTGAAGCTCATCATGGATCGAACCATGTCCAACAAAGTTCGATTATGACGCTCCGATACACCATTAAGCTGTGGTGTCATAGGAGGAGTCCACTGAGAGAGAATCCCATTCTCTTTTAGATAGTCCAAAAACTCGGTACTCAAGTATTCTCCACCTCGATCCGATCGAAGTGCTTTAATACTTTTACCTAGCTTGTTTTCTACTTCAGCCTTGAATTCTTTGAACTTTTCAAATGCTCAGACTTATATTTCATTAAATATAAATACCCATACCTTGAATAATCATCAGTAAAGGTAATGAAGTAGGTGTGGCCATATTGAGTCCTAACTCTAAATGGACCACAAACATCTGTATGGATCAAATCCAACAGATTTTGACTACGCTCAGGTTTCCCCTTAAAAGGAGATTTAGTCATTTTTCCTTTTAGGCAGGATTCACAAGTAGGTAGAGAGTTAATATCAGACATATCAAACATGCCCTCTCCCACTAGCTTGTTCATCCTCCTTGAGGAAATATGACCTAGCCTAGCGTGCCAAAGGTTTTCCGGGTTTTGGCTATCGATTTTCCTTTTGTTTGTTGTTGCCGGTTTATCAGCATAATTTATTGGAACGTCTTTTAGTTTTAAGTTGTATAGATCGTTTTCAAGTTGTCCATTTCCAATCAAACATTCATTCTTGTAAATATTGCAAATCCCATTCACAAAATTGCAAGAATAACCATCTCTATCAAGCATAGAAACAGAAATAATGTTTTTAATCAAATCCGGAACAAATAAAACATCTCTTAAAAGTAACTTAAAACCGTTCTGCAAAATTAAATAAACATCTCCCACGGCTTTTGCTTCAACTCTGGAACCATTTCCGAGCCTCAGCTGGGTCTCACCCATCCTAAGCCTGCGACTTCTTGTCATCACCTGCAAATCATTGCAAATGTGAGATCCACATCCGGTATCCAATACCCAAGAAGTAGTATTAAGTGAAACATTTATTTCAATATAGAACATACCCTTTGCAGTTCGCAACTGCTCTAGATATTCCTTGCAGTTACGCTTCCAATGACCGGGCTTCTTGCAGTAATGGCAAACATCCTTGGATTTTTCCATGTTTGAAGCCTTTATCTTGTACTTCTTCTCGGGTTCGATTTTCTTGGGTGGGGCAGAACGTTTCTTACCCTTCGTACTTGGCCCCTTCTTAGCAGAAGAAGAGGAGCCCACCAAGAAAGCCGGTTTATCCTTCTTTAATGTGGATTCATATGTCACAAGCATATTGATCATCTCTTCAAGGGAGGCCTCTATCTTGTTCATATTGAAATTTACCACAAATCCGTCAAATGAAGAAGGAAGAGACAGAAGTAGTAAGTCCACGTTGAGTTCATGCTCCAACACCAAATCAAGGGTTACCAACTTCTATATGAGCCAAATCACTCGTACCCCATGATCACGGACCGAAGTCCCTTCACGCATGCGACACGTCATTAGCTCCTTTACAGTAGCGAACCTTTCAGCCCTCGATTGAGCCCCAAAAAGTTCCTTGAGTTGAACGTGAATGTCAGCAGCATTCACGGTATCCTCAAATCGCCTCTGGAGTTCATCAGACATCGAGGCTTGCATATAGCATTTGGTCTTGATATCATGGTCCCACCATGTATCAAGCTTGGCTAACTCCTCCGGACTTACGTCAGCTGGTGCTTCCTTCGGAGGAGATTTCTCTAACACGTAGAGCATCTTCTCCGAAGTCAAGACAATCTTCAACTTACGGAACCATTCCGTATAGTTTGCGCCAGTCAACTTATTTTGTTCGAGGATCGAGAAAAGTGGATTACGCGAATTCATTGTATGAAATACTGAAAAGAAACAGACAAATATCAGTGATTGTTTTAAGCAATTTACTAAGACATAAAATAGGCGAAATTTATTTTATGAATCTCACTCCCACTATTTTAACACTTTCACTACCCTCTAGTGAAAACGGGAAACTGTTTTCCTTAGTGAGAACATGGAGTCCAATTGACAAACTTATAGTCCCGAATAATATCAGCCAACCATAATTTTCAAAAGGTAGAGCCCAATTGCTTCCAAAGCAACCTCCATGTTTTTACCTCATGTCCAATAAGGGCCCAATAATATGACGCCGATTATTGTGAAATGTCAAGATGACCCATCAATATTAAGTTGTGATGGACGGTCGCCATGTGGATCCCCCAATAATATGACCCGATCCCATGGGAGTTCCACCCAACTTACAACATGTGTCGATCCAATGTACAGCTTTCCGACGAACGGGCCCCCCCAATAATATGAGCCGGACCGTATCCGCGGGTAGCATCTCATACATTGATCGTTGATGGAAGGTAGGAACATTTAAACAAATTTAAATTTCCTTTATTTATCTTGATATCAATTTTAAATCATATTTAAAATGAGGGATTTTTAATTATAAAAATTTGTCTCATCATTTTTTAAAATTTTGTATGCTTGTCGGATTCACACAATTTTGTCTAAAACATGCATACAACTATAATATCACATATTATATAGGATGATCGATTCCATTTCTAATCGACCCGTGGTTGCCAATCACGAGTCTTAGTCCAATCCTAGGTAATATGCAGTATGCAATGCAATCCTATTACATTTGCTTCCAATTTACATTTCTTCTGTCTTTATTGTATGCTGGGCCCACCTCCATCTTCAAATCTTGATCACCCACTAAATCTAATGTATTTACAATAAATAACAATGACAAGTAGCGGATACATTTTTAAGGGGTGGAAACGGGCCATAAACCAAGCCCACTTTTATTACATATGACATTCATATTGGGCCATAAACCAGGCCCATTAATAAAACCAACAACAATAAAAACAAATGTAAATTCCTAACATACACCTACAAAATTGGTCATGGCAATCGATCATCCTTATCCAATAACATTTAATTCAAAATTAATTTATTGGATAACATGCAATGGCAATTTAAATTTAAAAGGATAAAATCATATTTCATACATAAAATCTTATTTTACATACAAAATCATATTTTATCTTTTTATCAAATAAAATCATATTTTATCTATAAAATCCAATTTTATACATAAAATCATATTTTACTCAATATATATCCATAATATCATATCTTATCATCAATTGTACCAAAAATAATTAATTTCAAAATTCAATTAAAGGATAAAATATTAAAATTTTCCAAAAATTCAAATTTATCCAAAAATCAATTTTAAAATTTTCGGACTCGAACAATTCGATCCGACGCCTCGTGGACCAATCAAAACAATTTTCGATCGGACCAAAAATAGAATTTTAACATATTAAAATTTAATTTAAAAAATTAAAAATAATTTTTCCCGCGGGCCGCCTGGGACATTCCCGGGCCGGGCAGCGCCGTGCGCTGCCCGGGGCAGCGACGATCGCTGCCCCTGCCCCGGGCAGCGATCCAATCGCTGCCCGGCTTTTTGCCCGAAAAATATTTTTTATTTTAAAATATTTATTTTGTTTCAAAAACCGAGGCCTAAAAATTTTTGTACAATCGATTAATTTAATCGCTTGATCTGAGCAACCTGGCTTTGATACCACTGTTGGAGAACGCGGCTTTCAGATCAATTATGATTGATTTCCGGTGCAGCGGAAGTTTAAAATTTTGTATGGAACGATTCCATAATGGGTATCAACCTTACGATTAAATTGTGTGTGTAAAAATTTAAATAACAATTATAAATTTTTACCTTTAATCTCGAATCGAGATTCTGGACACCAACAGATTTCTCTGCTCTTGTTGTATATCCCTGGAACTGATAGACGAACTGTTCTTCAATCAAGTCCACGAACAGAGATTTAATCCCTCTGATAGATTGCACTATAAAATCTATCAGAAGTTTTCTACGAAGAGATTAACGAATTTGATCCGTTAAACCAGACTGTAATTCAAAATCACAGGCTGGATTTTTCTGTCAGACAGAGGGTAGGGGGCGGCCACTTTTTAGAAAAATACTTAGGGTTTTCGAAAATTGTGACCTGTTGTGTATTATTTCTGTACTGCAATAACTTATTTATAATGTAGGCCACTAACAGCTTAGGGCCCATTAATCATAAGTTCAGGCCCGACAAGCAAAGCCCGCATGTTCAGAAATTAATATAAAATTCATCGTGACTCCGATTGATAAACCGATTTCACCAATGTGCACAGAAACCATTTCTGCACCTTTTAAAGTCAAGATATAATTTTCTGAATCCGAATTCAGTGATTTCCAAAAATGGCCATCCCTATGTCATTTTAGAAAATCTTACTCCTCTACTCTTAAATAAGAAGTCCAACTTTTTCGTTCATTAAATTTAATTCTTTAAATTTAACTATCTCAACGGGGATTAAAAATCCATTACACTGTGTGACCCTCAATGGTTCAGGGATACAGCTAGCTGTGGGCTCACAACTCCTTGTGACTCGGAACAACAATTTCCGACTTGCCCATCGAATCATGGTATGAGCGCCTAGCAACATCGCCCCATGATTCCCTAGGTATCACTGATAGTGCCTACAAGAACCAGTAGATTTTGGTTAGCGTACAGTACGGTCCCTTCATCCATATATCCCGATCGAATCAACAACCATTGGTATATCGAGAGTCGCTCGAGATTCGATAACTATGCAATACATCTTGAAGATCAAATAGTGACATCGCATGTGCTACTAAGAAACCATTTCTTAAATCACATCATGTACTCTGGCCAGAGATTCGTCACACTAATATCTTCTCAGATCGCATAGGATATCCACACTCGCAAGTATGTGGTGAATCCTTGACAACAAAGCATCGACTCCTATATGTGTTGTAACTGTACCCAATCCCGACACCTGATGACCCCAATAGAGTCGGTAAACGAGTCAAAGCACAGTACTAGCATATAGAGTCTCAATGATGTCTCAAGTAATAAGGACTAATGGTGTACAACCAAAACCGCGGACTCTATCCACTCGATAAGTGATAACCACTTGGAAAGTCCGGATAGGGTAGTTCGATCATTCATCATATGAATATCCATTTGCATGCTTCGAACATCTCTATGTTCCTTACCAATGAAACTTGGTACTCTGCATCGCAAATGCTAGTCTCAAACTCGAGCGATCCTTATCCTTATTATCGGATGGCTCAATCGACTAGGAACAGTTTAGAATATACAGTGACTATAAGATGTGTTTCATGATAGACATCTCCATGTTCTACCACATCTTACATACACTATAGTATATTCAAGGTCTTTATCAAAACAACAATAGTATATCACAATATCACAATATGAAGAAAGACAAAGTCATTGCCATTAATAAAAGTGTAAATTATATTAAACAAAAGATTGTTTATACAAAGAGTCATCAAAGCCCTTAGCCACAAGTTGGCTCACCGGGCACCCACTCTTTCAGTATCTATCAAGACATGAGCAGAATAACCAAAAATCGAACAGTTACCTGCTATAACATCGTCAGGTGCTGCCTGAGCCTGATCCTCTATCAATGCAAAGACTCGTGCCTGCTATCTCGGAGGCTGATTTGCACTAGAGTTACCTCCCTGTCTGTTCTGCTGCTGAGGCTGGAAAGAGTGCACTGCAGAAGACTGCCTCTGAGGCTGAGCTGCAGGTCTAGAAAAACTCCCACTCTGAGCTCTATCTCTGTTACGCTGTGGGCACACTTTAGAGAAGTGTCCCGGTTGCTGACAAATGTTACAATTGCCAAAGACTCCCACACACTGATCCAGTGAGTGTCTTCCTCCACACTTGCTGCAGTACAAGGATGATGACCCAGAACTCGGTCCTGAACCAAATTGCTTTGAACCACTGGAATTGGACGAACTGTTCCCCTGCCTCTTGAACTGTTTACCTCTTGCCTTGTACTGATCCTTTCTGTTTCCCCCACTGTTTCCACCTTCATACCTTTGCTGCTGGTTCTGATGCTGCGGTGGCTGATTCTGATACTGAGATGGTTGGTTCTGACACTGCCTCTGCTGCTGAGGTGCTACCTGATTACCTCTTTTCCTACACAAGCCTGCTTCTGCTCCCTTTGCGTGATTCATGATGTCCACAAAGTTGTCGGCCTAGCAGTGTTCACCAAAGTGAAGATGTCAGGATTCAAGCCATTTATGTAGTGATCTGCCTTAGCTTCTTCATCTCCGGCAATTAGTTGTGCAAAACGCAACAGACTATCAAACTTGGCAACGTACTCTTTGATGTTCAGATTCCCTTGTCTCAAATTGGCAAATTCTGCTCCCCTGTACTTACGGTACGAGATAGGGAAAAACCGCTTATAGAATTCAGATTTAAAAAGAGTTCAAGTAACTTCCGTACCTCTATTCTCTATTGCTTTCTTTGTTATGATCCACCAGCTCTTAGCAACCCCACGTAGCTGATGAATGACTAACCTGATTCTGCGGTCATCTGTGTAATCAATGGAATCAAACAGCTGATAAATATCATCCAACCAACTTTCACAGTCAACTTGATTTTCTGAACCTAACAACAACGGCGGATTGAAAGACTGAAACCTCTTCAGCAAGGTTTCCATAGGCGTTGCTGAAGCATCCAACTGATGAACTTCAGTGCTAGCTTTCTCAGTTGCAGGGATAACTGGCGGTGTGTTTCTATTTATCACTCGAGGAGGAACCATCTGAAAATCAAAGGTTAGGACACGAGATATCTCAATTGCTACAATCAGTTCCCTTACAACCGCTTGGAATACCGGATACCAGTCGATAACAGAAACAGTTATATCTCAAGTAGATCATGCTTTATAAATTAAATCACATAACCATGTAATTCAATAATTCTCAATAATAAAGCATGCTCGCATGGAATTAAGTACACAGTTAAAATAATTCAAACACATGCGAGGAGCCAATACACGCAGACTCGATCTACCCCGCTCACTCTAGTTCAACCAAGAATCTTAACTCTCTGATATCATTTAATGTGAGACCTCGGTTCTAAACAACTAATCTCGGTATTAAAAAACAATTAGTCAATCAAGAACCAAGATTAAAAGCAATTAAATTTTTTTTATTTTTTTTTAAAATGAACAGTGCTCCGCTCGATCTGCAAGATCTTGCAGATCGAGCGAGCCAAAAATCTCAAGCCTCTGTTCGAGGCAAAACAGCCCTCGCTCGATCTGCAAGATCTTGCGGATCGAGCAAGACACAAAAATCCTAAAACAGAGGACTGAACATTTTCTCTCGCTCGATCCGCAAGATCTTGCAGATCGAGCGAGGACAAAAACATGGCAAAAAGAACAGCAGAAGCTAGCTGAACTCAATCTCACACATTCAATATACAATCATGCATCAAAACATACTATCTCCAATTAATACATGAAGTTCTAGAGTCGATCAACTACGCATATGGAAATAACATGAAATCGAGGAGCTCGCATAATCGATACAACATAAACAACGAAGTTCGAGATCTAAACATGTTCTAACATAAACTAGGTAGACATGCCGACACGACTTCTAAACCGAGTCTCACTTCTACATCTTTCCCTCGAAGCTAACCATGCCTCTTCTGACTTGGTCCTGCCCCACCTGTTGCCAAGTACACATACAAAACAAAGCAACAGCCGGATAACCGGTGAGAATGATAATCCCAGAAAAAGCAACATATCAAATAATAAATAAACAACATGCTATCAATACAACATATTCAAGTCGAGGTTAATGATATGCATGTCTTTAAAAACCAGGATATCGATTCTGATAAACAAGGGATTGCTGCAGTGCTTTTGGGATCCCGAGGATGAGATCACGTAACGACTCACCGACTCTTCCAATCGAGGTGGTGCCACGTATCCCACTCCTCTAGACTTTGAGCAACTATAATGAGTATGCTAGCACCAGGCGAAACGACTACGACCCAGGCCACTCAATCATAGTTCCCAAACGTCTAAACAAAAAGGACGGTTCTGCCCGCTGAAAGCAAGATTGGCTCAAGATGAATGCATAACAGAAACATAAACATAAGCCACATAACAAAAGTCCAAGAAATCAACAAGACACAAATTCTTCATGCTAGAACAAGTGTACAAACAAGTATGTGATTTAAAAAGGGAAACTCAAGAACTAAGCTGTCTCGAGTATGCTATCCTGCTACGATTACTGCTTTTACCTTTCAAGGCAGTAGTTCCAACTTCTGGAAAGCTACAACAAAAGATTGTATCAACAACTATACAACCTAAACAACAATCAACGGTTCATGGAAATCTCTTTACCGTTCTTCGTCCAACTCTCGACGATCAAATGCTGCTAACACAGGGCTCGATAACTCCAACAAATTTGTACGAATACAAGAGATGATTGATCAATAGCCACGATCAACTTACAAGCCAAGTTCATAACTCAAAACGGTTCGAAACTTCAAAACTCAAACCGACGGCATAACGGCTATAACTGAACTATAGTGACCTTTACCCAGATCACCTACTAAACAAAACTTAGGCATGCAATTAACTTAATTAAACAGATATCAGAATAAAACTGCGGAAACCAATAAACATTATACAATCCCAAGTAAAGGAATCTGTAATTTATCCAAATAATATACAACCAAATCGAATAGCTGTATCAACCTCAAAACAACATAAATAAAACCTAGACGAAGCTCCAGCTGGTCAACCACTGACTAGCCCCTCCTTGATCGACCCTCCTCGTCTAATCGCAAACCTGCCCCATGGAATAGGGTGTCCAGAAACACAGAGTACGAGACGTGAGCATAAAACGCTCAGTACGAGAGTATGAGTATACATGCATGCAAAGTGAACTCCCTATAAACTCGAGGCCAAGGATTAGATAACAGAGACAGACCGGGCCCTAGTATGTAGCACGCTGTGCCGTCGCTTTAGGAGGTGGCTCCCATACCGAGATAACCGTGGATACGCCGGACCCAAATCGATGGAAGTTCATCCACTAATAGGATAGGGTACAACCCTACTAACAGACATCTCGAAAGAGATACAACAAGATGCAAATGAATGCAGCATAAATCAATGACATATAAACCATGCAGTCACATAATACATGCATACTCAGTCAGGATATCTCGAATAGTATTTCCGTAACTCAAATCAGTGCAAGCTCTACCAACTCTAGGTCCATGCCTATAGTCTGATCTACACTGCCAAATGATACTACTATCATTAAAGCGCTCTAAAAGCCTTAACTAAGCTATTGCATACTCCTAAATATTTATAGGAAGCAAAAAAGCTATACCTTCGTCCGTCGTTAGCCTTTTGATGTCGATGCCTCCAGAACTTGGGCACAACTCCGCTACGACTACCGAACGCCTCGCCGACCGCCGGGTCAAGCCTAGGAAGGCTAGAACTACTCGAATAGACTAGAAAGGAGAGGGAAATACTCGGAATTGGCAATTGGAAATGAATCCTCGGCCCTTTATTTATAGACAACGATCGGAACTTTCGATCCTCGATCGGAATGTCCGAACCTCTTTCGGAATGTTTGATCCTGCCATCGGAGCTTCCGAAGATCCTGATCTACTACGTGTCAAAATATCACTTGTTGACTCCGGATAGGGGTGATCGGAGCTTTCGATCCTGATCGGAGCTTCCGATCCAACCACACGTCATGCCTGACGTAATATTATCGGTGCCTCCGATCGCTCATCGGAGCTTCCGATCCTGTTCGGAGCTTCCGATCGTGCCTTCGGAGCTTCCGATCCGTCCGATACCCAATTTATTTAATTAGAATTAATCCTTTAATTACTCAATTAGGGTACGGGCTACTACATTCTCCCCCACTTAAGATATTTCGTCCTCAAAATCAGATCTTAAGTACCGAATGCAATACAGAAATCAGAAACATTCTTTATTCAAATCAAACGTTTACAGAGTTTGCAACTGAATACACTTAAAGAATGAAATCAAAACAACTCAGGATGGTCTTCACGCATCCTGTCCTCAAGCTCCCAAGTAGCTTCCTCAGTGCCTCGGCGCTGCCACTGAACTAAAACCAGAGGAATGACTTTGTTTCGCAAAATCTTATCCTTATAATCCAGTATACGAATAGGTTTTTCAACATAAGTCAAATCCTTGTTCACCTGAACCTCAGACCGCTGCAGAATATGAGATTCATCCGCCACATACCGTCGCAATAGAGATACGTGAAACACGTCGTGAATACTGGAAAGATGCGGTGGCAAAGCTAGCCGATAAGCCAAATCGCCAATGCTCTCCAAGATCTCAAACGGACCGATAAACCTGGGAGATAACTTGCCCTTAAGGCCAAATCTGAGAATCTTGCGGAAAGGTGACACTCTCAGAAACACTTTCTCCCCGACATCGAACTGCAAAGGCCTACGCTTGATATTAGCATAGTTGTCCTGACGATCCTGTGCAGTCTTAATCTGTTTCTTGATCTGATCAACAATGTCTATCGCCTGCTGGATAAACTCCGGTCCCTCAGCCTGTCTCTCCCCCACTTCTTCCCAGAAGAGTGGATTACGACAACGTCACCCATACAACACCTCAAAAGGTGCCATCCCAATACTAGTGTGATAGCTGTTGTTGTACGCGAACTCGATCAACGGAAAATGATCCTGCCAGGCTGAACCAAAATTTATGGCGCACGCTCTAAGCATATCCTCCAAAGTACGGATAGTGCGCTCTGACTGACCATCAGTCTTTGGATGATAGGCAGTACTCAAACTGAGAGTAGTACCCATCGCACGCTGAACACTCCCCCAGAACCTAAAAGTAAACCTGGGGTCTCGATCGCTGACAATGCTCACAGGCACTCCATGAAGTCGAACGATCTCCTGAATGTACATCCGTGCCATGCGATCCACAGAGTACTCTCGGCTATAGGCAATGAAATGAGCTGAATTGGTGAGTCGGTCCACTACAACCCAGATAGCATCACAGTTCCTCGGGGATACCGGCAAATGGGTCACAAAGTCCATTGTGATAAACTCCCATTTCCATTCAGGAATAGGCAGACTGTGAAGCAATCCTCCAGGTCGTCGGTGCTCTGCTTTGACATGTTGACACACCAAACATCTCGAAACAAACTGATAAACACTGCGTTTCATTCCCTTCCACCAGAAATGAGTACGTAGATCCTTGTACATCTTGTTGCTCCCAGGATGAATACTCAACTTAGTGCGATGTGCCTAAGACAAAATCTCCTCTCGCAACTCTTCATCCTGCGGAATCACAAGCCTACCAGACAAACACAGAAAGCCATCTGACTGATAATGAAATCCAGACGAGCTACCCTCGTTAGCTAGACGAGCTAAACGCTGGGTCTTCGAATCAGACATCTGAGCATCTCGGATTCGCGAATACAAGGCTGGCTCAGATAATATCGCAAACATCTGGATACTCTACATACCTTTCTTATGCTTGAAGGTAAAACCTGAAGTACAACAGTCACTGATCGCACTAGATATTGAACAAGTCTGAAGTGCGTATAGTCGCACCTTGCGACTCAAAGCATCAGCGGTGAGATTAGCAGCTCCCGGATGGTACTTAATTTCGCAATCATAGTCCTTAAGCAAGTCCATCCAACGTCTCTGCCTCATGTTCAACTCCGCCTGAGTGAACAAATACTTGAGACTCTTATGGTCGGTGAAGATCTCAAATTTCTCGCCATACAGATAATGACGCCAGATCTTCAAAGCGAACACAATGGCTCCTAATTCCAAATCATGGACTGGATAGTTGTCCTCGTGAAGCTTCAGCTTTCTAGAAGCGTATGCGATCACATGCCCATTCTGAGTCAGGACACAGCCTAACCCCTGAAGAGAAGCATCCGTGTAAACCACATACCCTCCAGATCCTGACGGTAATTCCAACACCGGCGCAGAAGTCAACCGCCGTCGAAGCTCACAGAAATTCTCCTCACACTCGGAGGACCACTCGAAATCCACACCCTTGCGGGTAAGCTGCGTCAAAGGTCGAGCTAGTTGAGAGAAGTTCAGAATGAAGCAACGATAATACCCTGCTAGACCCAGAAAACTACGAATCTCAGCAACTGTCGTCGGACGCGACCAATTAAGTACTGCTTCAATCTTGTTTGGATCAACAGAAGTCCCCTCCCTGGATATGATATGGCCAAGAAAGACCACTCTATCCATCCAGAACTCACACTTGCTCAGCTTGGCGTACAACTACTCATCTCGAAGAGTCTGTAGTACCAACCGCAAGTGAGAAATATGCTCTTCCGTATTACGCGAATACACCAAGATGTCGTCAATGAAGACCACAACAAAATTGTCCAAATACTCCCTGAAGACACGGTTCATCAGATCCATGAATATAGCCGGCGCATTAGTCAAACCAAATGGCATTACTAGAAACTCGTAATGCCCATAGCGAGTACGGAATGCAGTCTTGGCTACATCCTAATCACGTACTCTCAACTGATGATACCCAGATCTCAAGTCTATATTGGAGTAAACTGACGTTCCCTGCAGTTGATCAAACAAGTCATCAATACGAGGCAACGGATACTTGTTCTTCACAGTGACTCGATTCAGCTGCCGATAGTCAATGCACAACCGCATCGACCCATCCTTCTTCTTTACAAAGAGAACAGGAGCTCCCCAAGGAGATACACTAGGACGAATGTACCCCTTGTCCAAAAGATTCTGTAGCTGATTCTTCAACTCATGCATCTCTGACGGAGCCAGACAATACGGTGCTCTAGAAATAGGCGAAGTACCCGACATCAACTCTATGCCAAACTCGACTTCCCTAGCAGGAGGAAAACCCGGAATCTCATCAGGAAATACATCTGGAAATTCATCCACAACAGGAATGCTCTCTATCCCAATGCTCTCAGCGGACAAATCAACTGCATAGATAAGGTAGCCTTCCCCGCCAGACTCTAGAGCTAGACAGGCTCTCAAATCTGATACCAAAGGCATCGGGGGTCGCGCTCCCTCACCATAGAAAAACCAGCTCTCACTCCCCTCCGGATGAAAGCGTACTAATCTCTGATAGCAGTCCAGTGAAGCTCGATAGGTAGTCAACATATCTATTCCCAGAATTCAATCAAAGTCTTCCATCGCCAGGACCATGAGATTCGCTAACAGAATGTTCCCTTCGAACTCTAAAGGGCAACCCATCACTAGACGCTTAGCCAAAGCAGATTGGCCCGTCGGAGTAGAAACAGACATCACTACGTCTAGTGCAATGCATGGTAACTTATTCCTCTTAACAAAACGTGCAGAAATGAAGGAATGAGATGTACCAGTGTCAATAAGTACAAGAGCAGGTATACCATAAAGCAGAAATGTACCTGCGATGACTTTCTCATTCTCCTCCACAGCCTGATCATGCCTCAAGGCAAACACCTGGCCAGAAGCTCGTGGCCTCAAATGAGAACTCCCAGCAGGCTGTCCCTGCGACCTCTGCTGAACGGTGGCCTGAGAACACGATCCTGAACCAGAACCAGAACCGCCTCCCCCAGATAGTGGACAATCCATCTGGATATGACCAGTCTTTCCACAACGGAAACAAGCTCCAGAAGCTCTACGGCACTTGTCAGATGGATGGTTCTTCCCACAGTGATCACACTTGTCCTTCTTACCGAAACGGACAACACCTCCAGAACTAGAGGAAGAAGAAGTAGATCCAAACTTCTTGAAAAATTGGGCACGGGGACCCAAAGAACTAGCAGGCCTCGACTGAGGGAAAGACCTGTTCCGCCGAATGCTGTCCTCCGCCTGGTGACAACGGCTCACCAAACCCTCGTAAGACATGTCGTCGCCAATTGCCACACGGTCATGGATCTCAGGGTTAAGGCCCTGAAGGAACAGATTATACTTCATCTTTGAGCTATCAGCAATCTCGGGGCAATAGGATAGAAGATCAAAGAACCTCTGCTGATACTCATCAATAGACATGGCTCCCTATCGCAGACTCAGTAGCTCGCCTGCCTTCGACTGATGGAGTGCAGGAGGAAAATACCGCTTTTGGAAAGCTGTGCGGAACTCGGCCCAGGTGGCCACTCCTCTCGCCGCCACAAAAGGTGCAGAAGTAAACCTCCACCACCTGCGCGCACGTCCATCCAGAAGATAACCCAGGGTCTCCATCTTCTGCTCCTCGGTGCAATGGAAAGTCTGAAAAGTCATCTCCATGCGGTCTAACCAGTTCTCCGCATCCTCCGGAGACTCATCTCCAACTAAGGGCTTAGGACCCATAGCTAAGAATCGACGCACAGTGAAACGCTCGTCGTCATGATGACGATGACGCCGTTCTCGACGAGGCTTCCGGTCGGCATCACCCCAACGCCCACCAATACTGCCATGAGAACTCCGGTCGTCATGATTTGCCATCTACAAAAATACCTCACGGTTACCTTATGCAGAGTCTAAATCCCAAGAATACTATGCATGCTCTGATACCATAAATGTAGTGACCTTTACCCAGATCACCTATTAAACAGAACTTAGGCATGCAATTAACTTAATTAAACAGATATCAAAATAAAACTGCGGAAACCAATAAACATTATACAATCCCAAGTAAAGGAATATGTAATTTATCCAAATAATATACAGCCAAATCGAATAGATGTATCAACCTCATAACAACAAAAATAAAACCTAGACGAAGCTCCAGCTGGTCAACCACTGACTAGCCCCTTCTGGATCCACCCTCCTCGTCCAATCGCAAACCTGCCCCATGGAATAGGGTGTCCAGAAACACAGAGTACGAGACGTGAGCATAAAACGCTCAGTACGAGAGTATGAGTATACATGCATGCAAAGTGAACTCCCTATAAACTCGAGGTCAAGGATCAGATAACAGAGACAGATCGGGCCCTGGTATGTAGCACGCTGTGCTGTCGCTTCAGGAGGTGGCTCCCATACCGAGATAACCGTGGATACGCAGGACCCAAATCGATGTAAGTCCATCCACTAACAGGATAGAGTACAACCTTACTAACAGAAATCTCGAAAGAGATACAGCAAGATGCAAATGAATGCAGCATAAATCAATGACATATAAACCATGCAGTCACATAATACATGCATACTCAGTCAGGATATCTCGAACAGTACTTCCGTACCTCAAATCAGTGCAAGCTCTACCAACTCTAGGTCCACGCCTATAGTCTGCTCTACACTGTCAAATGATACTACTATCATTAAAGTGCTCTAAAAGCCTTAACTAAGCTATTGCATACTCCTAAATATTTATAGGAAGCAAAAGCTATACCTTCGTCCGTCGTTAGCCCTTTGATGTCGATGCCTCCAGAACTTGGGCACAACTCCGCTATGACTACCGAACGCCTCGCCGACCGCCGGGTCAAGCCTAGGAAGGCTAGAACTACTCGAATAGACTAGAAAGGAGAGGGAAATACTCGGAATTGGCAATTGGAAATGAAGCCTCGGCCCTCTATTTATAGACAACGATCGGAACTTCCGATCCTCGATCGGAACGTCCGAACCTCGATCGGAACGTCCGATCCTGCCATCGGAGCTTCCGAAGATCCTGATCTGCCACGTGTCAAAATATCACTTGTTGACTCCGGATAGGGGTGATCGGACCTTCCGATCCTGATCGGAGCTTTCGATCCAACCACACGTCATGCCTGATGTAATATTATCGGTGCCAACGATCGCTCATCGGAGTTTCCGATCCTGTTCGAAGCTTTCGATCGTGCCTTCGGAGCTTCCGATCCGTCCGATACCAAATTTATTTAATTAGCATTAATCCTTTAATTACTCAATTAGGGTACGGGCTACTACTTGAACAAACCGGTAATACACAAAGCAGTTCAATACCGATATCAACTCAATTCAATGCTAATACAACAACAACAAGACAAACCCAACAAATCTCAAAATCATGATTTTCGAAAATAGCTTCCAAAAATCATTACAATTCCGAACGTCGCTCTAATTCAAAACCGACAGATAATAAACGATCAGAACTTCTCCAAGAACAACATACTAGAATCTAAATCGATTCTAACAACCTCCGAAAAACAAAACATATCCGATCGGAGAAATACTTACGGTATAACGGAGCTCTCACTGCAGTGATCACTAATCTGCCTTCAGAAATAAATTCCAACGGCCGGATCGAGCTCGGAAGGAAATCTGAAAGCTCAAAACTCCAAAAGGGGCATTTAAATGGAGGCTCATGGTTGGAGAGGAAGATGAAGGCTTCTCCAATTAAAATCTATGTGTAGATAATATATAAAAATCAATATTTGCGTTTTAGTCCCTGAAATTTCCAAAATTTGCAAAAAGGACCCTGATCAAAATCAAACCGGCTCGAGAACTCTGTAATCTCTGATTAACTCAAATAAACTCATTTAAGATAAAACAGGGCATTACAGTTGTCTTGTTCACCCAAGGCAAACATCAAGATAAACTAAGCTCATTTCCATCCCATGGAAAATCCTATGCTCAATCTCTGAAAATATCAGACAGTACTTAGCGCAACCACTGGACTCACTATCCTTACCTCGTTCATTCAGAATGAACACCACGGCTCGTCAAGTCCAAGAAGAATAACTAAAGAAGCCCAAGATTTCCACAATCTTCGAACACTCTCCTGATCATATCCCTTTGTTAAGATTGTGTAACTGTTCAAGACTAAGGTAGCTTACCTCAATAACCCACCTGGACAACCACCAAGGTTTCATGGTCATAGGCCATGCTTCCCTCACATCTTAAATATTCATGTACAATCCTCAACATCTGATATAATCCCCCGCAGATGAAGTCATTCATCATGGAGTAGTCCTCGTATTCGATTCTAAGTCTCGTAACAACATCCCATCCAATATCTTGGATGATTCCCATCACAAGGAAGTTCTAACCACAACTTCTGATGCAATCCCTAGTCATCGCTGGTAGAAATCCGTCCACCTAATAGACCCACACGTCTAGCAGTAACCCAAAGGTTAAAACCTATCTGCTCAGAGTATACACTCGTCAAGGAAATCCCTCCAAGACTGGTTCCCATAGCAAAACATTCAAACTATATCTTTGGCTCACCAGACGATATCAAACCATCGATATCAAACCTGATATCTAATCCAAGGCCATACCCTGTCGTGACTGTCACCAAATCCCTAGACTGAGTAGCCTTCCCACCGCCATCTCCTGAAGCACAAAGGCTCCCAGGTACCCTCTGAAGTACAAGGACTCCCAAAGTAATACTGGCATAGGGTCGCACCCCATCACGTCTAGTCCTGGTCATAGTCCACAACTCTTGGCATATACTGGACCTGGTATCCCGATGAAAACCCATCATCACAAATCTCAACCTAACAAAGGTCAGACAGCCTACTGTTCTAAGGAAACAACTTAGAATGAAGCCCAACGTTCTAAACCAAACAATACCCTTAATGCCTCCAGATGAGTCCATCGACAAACTGGGTCAATCCTAGGAAAACGCCTAGACTAACCGCAAGTCACACTGTCATAGTCGGTCCACTCAAATCCCATGAGCTGCAATAGTTGAACGCTAATCAACTAAACCCAATCCAAATTTCCGCTCAATCATGCAATCATCCACGAATTTCTGGATAAATAAAACATGTATCACTTATTTCAAGTTTATGTACAATTCTCTTTATTACAATATCATGTAATACATACAGTATTCAAAATACAATGAAATGTACAATCGAACTTGAAATGATACAACCATAGTATGATGATTCTTTACAACTGAAATATTGTTTACAACTACAATGATACAGTATTTAAATCATCGTACTAGTCTTGTTCCTTGAGCATGAAGCTTCTAATCGACACACGCATCGATACAAGCATACTCCCGACCAAGTCTCTCTACATGTCTTCCTACGAAGAACTCCGGAGAAATGGCTCGTGATAGCTAACCAGCTATGCTCTGCGTCAGTGCATGTCAGTCGACCTCTTTTGCTCACGATCTACCATCAGCTTTCTTCTTGTAACCAAATCATGCTTTTGAACATGAAGTTTCCCGTGTGCCTACCAAACGCATCGATGCAAGCATACCGGCAAAACTATGTTCCGCATGAAAATCTCTCCAATTACGACTGGAGAATCATCAGAGTAGTGTCATCATGGTAATGACTGTACAGATGCAAGCATCAAGTAAGTCCCCACCAATCCTATACCACTGCCTCTGGCATCCGGTACTCAATCCAAAACTAGGATCCACCTGAGTAGAAATCTTGAAAACTCGGACACGATCCATCACTCCTGTCCGCACTTGCTGGAATCCCATAAGCCAAATCTTTAGAAATCCTGTCGATGATGATAGTCTTCGGGCAACTTAATCGCCGCATCATCACCTCTTCCAAGGTCTAATCAATCCTATAAGGATAACCCAAAGTCTCTTTACTATATCCCAAGTCTCTTGCATGCATATGCTCTAATACCAAAAATGTAGTGACCCTACCCGGATCCACTACCTAATCAGAGTTAAGAGCATATTTAAACATGCATTAAATAAATTCGCTGCGGAAGACTTAAATAAAAATAGACCGGCAGAATACAACCGGTTAAACCAATTCGATTTATACAACCAAATCGAATAAATAGCCTAAAGGCAAAACCTACAGCTAATCCTGCTGTCTTCACTGGTCACTGGCTACTCCAAGTTCCTGGTGCTCAATCCTGCACCTACACCTGCCCCGTCGAATGGGGTGTCCAGATACACAGAAAAGACTGGACGTGAGCTCTAAGCTCCATATGAAAGCACTGGGTAAAACATACAAATATGATGCATGCAAATGATAGGGTATCCATATCTGGGATAACTGTATATAACTGCTCAGTGGCGCCTAGGACATGATTGGTACAACCCGGGGAGCAAACCCTGTGTACATTGCTCATTCCTATAGGACGTGAACCGTGTCCCCCGATGCTAGCCACCCATGACCCGTCAGTCACTAGGCCCTAGACATCAACCGTCCTAACAGGGCTGAGCGGCCCTACATGGCTCATCTCAAAAGATGGACAGACACAATATGATATGCACATGCTGCATAATAATATGACACACAAATGCAACATACAAGCATGCAAACCCGCTGGCTATCTCAGTCTGTACTTACATACCTTTCTACAGGCAGTTCCTAGCAGTCCTGCTCTAGGTTCCAAGCCTACATCAGCTCTACAATTCAAATATCCATGCATCATTATTTAAGCTCTAAAAGCATTAACTAAGCTATTGCATACTCCTAAATAATTTAAGGAGACCATAGCTATACCTGCGTCCGTCGTCAGCCCGCTGATGACAATTGCCTCAAAACTAGGCCACAGCTTCGCTACGATGCCGGGATCGCTATGCCACTTCCGAATTCCCAATAGGATGCCTAGAACTCCCTAGATCTGAGTTAGAAGGCTTAGGAATCAGAGAGAAGAGAGGGAAAGGTGCACTTAAAAATGAAATCTCGGCCCCCTATTTATAGACGGAGTTCGGAGCCTCTGAACTCGGTTCGGAACGTCCGAACACAATCGGAACCTCCGATCCCATCTTCGGAGCATCCGATCGCCCAATATTACGTCAGCCATGACGTCACTTTGCTGATGTCAGCAATGACACATGCCCTGGTCCCTATCGGAACGTTCGATCGCACCGAGGGAGCTTTCGATCTCGATCGGAGCCTCCGATCCGAGTTCAGATCCTCCGATCCATCCGAACCCTCGGAACCTTCCCGACCATTTTTGAGTATCCTGAATCCATTCCTGGACTCCGTTAACCCATTTGGAATTTCCTTAATCATGTTTTACATAATTTAAACATGATTACACGATTAATATACTCATTAATTGCTAATTCTGGATACGGGTCACTACATCCTCAATACTTATCATATTTTTCTTTCATTTTTCTTGCCATCAAACTCAACTCAAAGTCAGCACTATCCAACCATTGCTTCAAAAGCATGTCAACCTCACTAATTTCATGAAACATAATGTTTGATGTGACATACAAAGAACCTGAAATACGCAGAGTAAGTTTATAAAAATGCTTCAAAAATTTCAACAAAAGCTTGCACCTATCCCAATCATGCTCATTTGGAACCCCTTCATTTGGTTTCTTTGAAAGATCAATTCGAAAAGCAAGATCGGCATCATCATATGCATCAAATGCCCTTTTAAGGGTTGTTGCAGAATCCAACATTAGGTATGTTGAGTTCCATCTAGTAGGCACATCAAGAGTCAACAATTTATGTGTTTCTAATTTTTCAAGCTCAACACACTCTTAAAATCTTTTGTACCTAGACGGAGAACTTCGTATATACCTGACAGCTCCTCTAACACGAGAAATAGCTAAATGCTCATCATTTCCTTTCAATCCATCCTGCACAACAAGATTAATGATATGTGCAATACATCTCATATGAACATATTTCCCACCCATAATATTGTTCCCCAATTATCAAACCTCTTTTTCAAATAACTAATTGCCCCATCATTTGAAGATGCGTTGTCCATGGTGATTGAAAATTTTTTACCAATATCCCAATCAAGTAGACATCTCTCAATACCTTTTCCAATTTCTTCACCTTTATGACCAGATATTGGACAAAAATTCAAAATCCTCTTATGCAAGTTCCAATGTTCATCAATAAAATGAGCAGTAAGACACATGTAGTGTAGTAGCCCGTACCCTAATTGAGTAATTAAAGGATTAATGCTAATTAATTGAATTGGGTATCGGACGGATCGAAAGCTCCGAAGGCTCGATCGGAAGCTCTGAACAGGATCGGAAGCTCCGATGAGCGATCGGAGGCACCGATGTTTTTACGTCAGGCATGACGTGTGATTGGATCGGAAGCTCCGATCAGAACCGGAGGCTCCGATCACCCCTATCCGGAGTCAACAAGTGATATTTTGACACGTGGCAGATCAGGATCTTCGGAAGCTCCGATGGCAGGATCGGACGTTCCGATTGAGGTTCGGACGTTCCGATCAAGGATCGGAAGTTCCGATCGTTGTCTATAAATAGAAGGCCGAGGCTTTACTTTCATTTGCCAATTCCGAGTTCTCCTTTCCTTTCTAGTCCTTTTGGAGCTGTTCTAGTCTTCTTAGGCTTGGTCCGGAGGTCAGCGAGGCGTTCGGTAGTCGTAGCGGAGTTGTGCCTAAGTTCTAGAGGCATCGACATCAAAGGGCTAACGACGGACGAAGGTATAGCCTTTGCTTCCTATAAATATTTAGGAGTATGCAATAGCTTAGTTAAGGCTTTTAGAGCACTTTAATGATAGTAGAATCATTTGGCAGTGTAGAGCAGACTATAGGCGTGGACCTAGAGTTGGTAGAGCTTGCACTGTTTTGAGGTACGAAAGTACTGTTCGAGATATCCTGACTGAGTATGCATGTATTATGTGACTGCATGATTTATATGCCATGATATTATGCTGCATTCATTTGCATCTTGCTGTATCTCTTTCGAGATGTCTGTTAGTAGGGTTGTACCCTATCCTATTAGTGGATGGACTTCCATCGATTTGGGTCCGGCGTTCGGTTATCTCGGTATGGGAGCCACCTCCTGAAGCGATGGCACAGCGTGCTACATACCAGGGCCCGGTCTTTCTCTGTTATCTGATCCTTGACCTCGAGTCTATAGGGAGTTCACTTTGCATGCATGTATACTCATACTCTCGCACTGAGCGTTTTATGCTCACGTCTCGTACTCTGTATTTTCTGGACACCCTATTCCATGGGGCAGGTTTGCGATTGGACGAGGAGGGTGGATCCAGGAGGGGCTAGTCAGTGGTTGGCCAGCTGGAGCTTCGTTTAGGTTTTATTACTGTTGTTTGGGTTTATACAGCTATTCGATTTGGTTGTATATTATTGGATGAATTACAGATTCCTTTACTTGGGATTGTATGTTGTTTTTGGTTTCCGCAGTTTTATTCTGATATCTGTTTAATTAAGTTAATTGCATGCTTAAGTTCTGTTTAGTATGTGATCCGGGTAAGGGTCACTACATTTATGGTATCAGAGCATGCAAAAGATTTCTTGGGATTTAGTCTCATCTTGAGGTATTTTTGTAGATGTCAAATCGTGACGACCAGAGTTCTCATGACAGTGTTGGTGGGCGTTGGGGTGATGCCGACCAGGAGCCTCGTCGAGATTGGCGCCATCGTCACCATGATGACGAGCGTTTCACTGTGCTTCGATTATTAGCTATGGGTCCTAAGCCCTTAGTTTGAGGTGAATCTCCGGAGGATGCGGAGAACTGGTTAGACCGCATGGAGATGACTTTTCAGACTTTCCAATGCACCGATGAGCAGAAGGTGGAGACCTTTGGCTATCTTCTGGATGGGCGTGCGCACAGGTGGTGGAGGTTTACTTCTGCACCTTTTGTTGCGGCGAGAGGAGTGGCCACCTGGGCCGAGTTCCGCACAGCTTTCCAAAAGCGGTATTTTCCTCTTGCACTCCGTCAGTCGAAGGCAGGCGAGCTACTGAGTCTGCGATAGGGAGCCATGTCTATTGATGAGTATCAGCAGAGGTTCTTTGATCTGCTATCCTATTGCCCCGAGATTGCTGATAGCTCAGAAATGAAGTACAATCTGTTCCTTCAGGGCCTTAACCCTGAGATCCACGACCGTGTGGCGGTTGGCAATGACATGTCCTACGAGGGTTTGGTGAGCCGTTATCACCAGGCGGAGGACAGCATTCGGCGAAACAAGTCTTTCCCTCAGTCGAGGCCTACTAGTTCTTTGGTTCCCCGTGCCCAAACTTTCAAGAAGTCTGGATCTTCTTCTTCCTCTGGTTTTGGAGGTGTTGTCCGTTACGGTAAGAAGGACAAGTGTGATCACTGTGGGAAGAACCATCCATCCGACAAGTGCCGCAGAGCTTCTGGAGCTTGTTTCCGTTGTGGAGAGACTGGTCATATCCGGAGAGATTGTCCACTGTCTGGGGGAGGCGGTTCTGGTTCTGGTTCAGGATCGGGTTCTCAGACCACCGTACAGCAGAGGTCACAGGGACAGTCTGCTGGGAGTTCTCATTTGAGGCCACGAGCTTCTGGCCAGGTGTTTGCCCTGAGACATGATCAGGCTGTGGAGGAGAATGAGAAAGTCATCGCAGGTACATTTCTGCTTTATGGTATACCTGCTCTTGTACTTATTGACACTGGTGCATCTCATTCCTTCATTCTGCACGTTTTGTTAAGAGGCATAAGTTACCATGCATTGCACTAGACGTAGTGATGTCTGTTTCTACTCCGACGGGCCAATCTGCTTTGGCTAAGCGTCTAGTGATGGGTTGCCCTTTAGAGTTCGAAGGGAACATTCTGTTAGCGAATCTCATGGTCCTGGCGATGGACGACTTTGATTGCATTCTGGGAATAGATGTGTTGACTACCTATCGAGCTTCAGTGGACTGCTATCAGAGATTAGTACGCTTTCATCCAGAGGGGAGTGAGAGCTGGTTTTTCTATGGTGAGGGAGCGCGACCCCCGATTCCTTTGGTATCAGCTTTGAGAGCCTGTCGAGCTCTAGAGTCTGGCGGGGAAGGCTACCTTATCTATGCAGTTGATTTGTCCGCTGAGAGTATTGGGATAGAGAGCATTCCTGTTGTGGATGAATTTCCAGATGTATTTCCCGATGAGATTCCGGGTTTTCCTCCTGCTAGGGAAGTCGAGTTTGGCATAGAGTTGATGCCGGGTACTTCTCATATTTCTAGAGCACCGTATCGTCTGGCTCCGTCAGAGATGCGTGAGTTGAAGAATCAGCTACAGGATCTTTTGGACAAGGGGTACATTCGTCCTAGTGTATCTCCTTGGGGAGCTCCTGTTCTCTTCGTAAAGAAGAAGGATGGGTCGATGCGGCTGTGCATTGACTATCGGCAGCTGAATCGAGTCACTGTGAAGAACAAGTATCCGTTGCCTCGTATTGATGACTTGTTTGACCAGCTGCAGGGCACATCAGTTTACTCCAAGATTGACTTGAGATCTGGGTATCATCAGTTGAGAGTCCGTGATCAGGACGTAGCCAAGACTGCATTCCGTACTCGCTATGGGCATTACGAGTTCCTAGTGATTCCATTTGGTTTGACCAATGCGCCGGCTATATTCATGGATTTGATGAACCGTATCTTCAGGGAGTATTTGGACAAGTTTGTAGTGGTCTTCATTGACGACATCTTGGTGTATTCGCGTAATACGGAAGAACATGTTTCTCACTTGCGGTTGGTACTGCAGACTCTTCGAGATGAGCAATTGTACGCCAAGCTGAGCAAGTGTGAGTTCTGGATGGATAGAGTGGTCTTTCTTGGCCATATCATATCCAAGGAAGGGATTTCTGTTGATCCAAGCAATATTGAAGCAGTACTTAATTGGTCGCGTCCGACGACGGTTGCTGAGATCCGTAGTTTTCTGGGTCTATCAGGGTATTATCGTCACTTCATTCTGAACTTCTCTCAGTTAGCTCGACCGTTGACGCAGCTTACTCGCAAGGGTGTGGATTTTGAGTGGTTCTCCGAGTGCGAGGAGAATTTCCGTGAGCTTCGACGGCGGTTTACTTCTGCGCCGGTGTTGGCATTACCGTCAGGATCTGGAGGGTATGTAGTTTACACGGATGCTTCTCTTCAATGGTTAGGTTGTGTCCTGACTCAGAATGGGCATGTGATCGCATACACTTCTAGACAGCTGAAACTTCACGAGGACAACTACCCAGTCCATGATTTGGAGTTAGCAGCCATTGTGTTCGCTTTGAAGATCTGGCGTCATTATCTGTATGGCGAGAAATTTGAGATCTTCACCGACCATAAGAGTCTCAAGTATTTGTTCACTCAGGCAGAGTTGAACATGAGGCAGAGAAGTTGGATGGACTTGCTTAAGGACTATGATTGCGAGATTAAGTACCATCCGGGAGCTGCTAATCTCACCGCTGATGCTTTGAGTCGCAAGGTGCGACTATCCGCACTTCAGACTTGTTCGATGTCTAGTGCGATCAGTGACTGTTGCTCTTCAGGCTATACCTTCAAGCATAAGAAAGGTATGCAGAGTATCCAGATGTTTGCAATATTATCTGAGCCAGCCTTGTATTCGCGGATCCGAGATGCTCAGATGTCTGATTCAAAGACCCAGCGTTTAGCTCGTCTAGCTAACGAGGGTAGCTCGTCTGGATTTCATTATCAGTCAGATGGCTTTCTGTGTTTGTCTGGTAGGCTTGTGATTCCGCAGGATGAAGAGTTGCGAGAGGAGATTTTGTCTCAGGCGCATCGCACTAAGTTGAGTATTCATCCTGGGAGCAACAAGATGTACAAGGATCTACGTACTCGTTTCTGGTGGAAGGGAATGAAACGCAGTGTTTATCAGTTTGTTTCGAGATGTTTGGTGTGTCAACAGGTCAAGGCAGAGCACCGACGACCTGGAGGATTGCTTCACAGTCTGCCTATTCCTGAATGGAAATGGGAGTTTATCACTATGGACTTTGTGACCCATTTGCCGGTATCCCCGAGGAACTGTGATGCTATCTGGGTTGTGGTGGACCGACTCACCAAGTCAGCGCATTTCATTGCCTATAGCCGAGAGTACTCTGTGGATCGCATGGCACGGATGTACATTCAGGAGATCGTCCAACTTCATGGAGTGCGTGTGAGCATTGTCAGCGATCGGGACCCCAGGTTTACTTCTAGATTCTGGGGGAGTGTTCAGCGTGCGATGGGTACTACTCTCAGTTTGAGTACAGCCTATCATCCGGAGACTTATGGTCAGTCAGAGCGCACTATCCGTACGTTAGATGATATGCTTAGAGCGTGCGTCATGGATTTTGGTTCAGCCTGGCAGGATCATTTGCCGTTGATCGAGTTCGCTTACAACAACAGCTATCATACTAGTATTGGGATGGCACCTTTTGAAGCGTTGTATGGGCGACGTTGTCGTACCCCACTCTTCTGGGAAGAAGTGGGGGAGAGACAGGCTGAAGGACCGGAGTTTATCCAGCAGGCGATAGACATTGTTGATCAGATCAAGAAACGGATTAAGACTGGACAAGATCGTCAGGCCAGTTATGCTAATATCAAGCGTAGGCCCTTGCAGTTCGAGGTCGGGGAGAAAGTGTTTCTGAGAGTGTCATCTTTCCGCAAGATTCTCAGATTTGGCCTTAAGGGCAAGTTGTCTCCCAAATTTATCGGTCCGTTTGAGATCTTGGAGAGCATTGGCGATTTGGCTTATCGACTAGCTTTGCCACCGCATCTATCCAGTATTCACGACGTGTTCCACGTATCTCTGTTACGACGGTATGTGGCAGATGAATCTCATATTCTGCAGCGGTCTGAGGTTCAGGTAGACAAGAATTTGACTTATGTTGAGAAACCTCTTCGTATCCTGGATTATAAGGATAAGGTTTTACGGAACAAAGTCATTCCTTTGGTTTTAGTTCAGTGGCAGCGCCGAGGCACTGAGGAGGCTACTTGGGAGCTTGAGGACAGGATGCGTAAAGACCATCCTGAGTTGTTTTGATTCCATTCTTTGAGTTGTATTCAGTTGCAAACTCTGTAAACGTTTGATTTGAATAAAGAATGTTTCTGATTTCTGTATTTGCATTCGGTACTTAAGATCTGATTTCGAGGACGAAATATCTTAAGTGGGGGAGAATGTAGTAGCCCGTACCCTAATTGAGTAATTAAAGGATTAATGCTAATTAATTGAATTGGGTATCGGACGGATCGGAAGCTCCGAAGGCTCGATCGGAAGCTCCGAACAGGATCGGAAGCTCCGATGAGCGATCAGAGGCACCGATGTTTTTACGTCAGGCATGACGTGTGATTGGATCGGAAGCTCCGATCAGAACCGGAGGCTCCGATCACCCCTATCCGGAGTCAACAAGTAATATTTTGACACGTGGCAGATCAGGATCTTCGGAAGCTCCGATGGCAGGATCGGACGTTCCGATCGAGGTTCGGACGTTCCGATCAAGGATCGGAAGTTTCGATCGTTGTCTATAAATAGAAGGCCAAGGCTTCACTTTCATTTGCCAATTCCGAGTTCTCCTTTCCTTTCTAGTCCTTTTGGAGCTGTTCTAGTCTTCTTAGGCTTGGTCCGGAGGTCGGCGAGGCGTTCGGTAGTCGTAGCGGAGTTGTGCCCAAGTTCTGGAGGCATCGACATCAAAGGGCTAACGACGGACGAAGGTATAGCTTTTGCTTCCTATAAATATTTAGGAGTATGCAATAGCTTAGTTAAGGCTTTTAGAGCACTTTAATGATAGTAGTATCATTTGGCAGTGTAGAACAGACTATAGGCGTGGACCTAGAGTTGGTAGAGCTTGCACTGTTTTGAGGTACGAAAGTACTGTTCGAGATATCCTGACTGAGTATGCATGTATTATGTGACTGCATGATTTATATGTCATGATATTATGCTGCATTCATTTGCATCTTGCTGTATCTCTTTCGAGATGTCTGTTAGTAGGGTTGTACCCTATCCTGTTAGTGGATGGACTTCCATCGATTTGGGTCCGGCGTATCCACGGTTTTTTCGGTATGGGAGCCACCTCCTGAAGCGACGGCATAGCGTGCTACATACCAGGGCCCGGTCTGTCTCTGTTATCTGATCCTTGACCTCGAGTCTATAGGGAGTTCACTTTGCATGCATGTATACTCATACTCTCGCACTGAGCGTTTTATGCTCACGTCTTGTACTCTGTATTTTTTGGACACCCTATTCCATGGGGCAGGTTTGCGATTGGACGAGGAGGGTGGATCCAGGAGGGCTAGTCAGTGGTTGGCCAGCTGGAGCTTCGTTTAGGTTTTATTACTGTTGTTTGGGTTTATACAGCTATTCGATTTGGTTGTATATTATTGGATAAATTACAGATTCCTTTACTTGGGATTGTATGTTGTTTTTGGTTTCCGCAGTTTTATTCTGATATCTGTTTAATTAAGTTAATTGCATGCTTAAGTTCTGTTTAGTAGGTGATCCGGGTAAGGGTCACTACATGTAGTTTACCTTTTGAATAGATGTCCAAGTATCTGTGGTAATGCACATCCTTTGACAATTATCTTTTATGAATTGTTTTAATTTGGACTTCTCATTCAAATATGACTTGTAAATTTCTCTTGTTACTGTCCTTCGTGATGGAATATCAAACATTGGACATGCAACAAACAAAAAATGTCTAAAACCAGGATTCTCAACAGTCTTAAATGGGAGTTCATAAAAAATCAACATGTAACACAGTGCATCCCTAACCTTTTCTTGCTCAAATCTCCAATTAACAAGAGGGGCTTCTTTATCACCTTTTTGAATTGATTGAAATGCCAGTCTATTTTGATTTGTTTCAACCTCATGTGGTTTCTTCTTGCATGATTCATAATGGTTTCTAAGAGGTCCGGATCCACGCGTTTTTGGATTCGCTTTGATCTCTCTACCACAATACTTACATCTAGTTTTTGAATCTTTTCAGTTTCACAAAAAAATTTATCAAAATGATCCCACCATGGTGACCTAGATGGCACATTTCGAGAACATTTTTTAGAACCATGTAAATTTTCACTGCTATCCTCATCAGCCTTATCATCAAAGTCCACACTAACCTCTTTGCATGAGTCATTTTGGGGTTGTAAGTTTGGCGAAAAGAGACTTTCAGAATTTCCTCCAAGCTCAATGATATTGATTTGATTATCTACATTCAAAAAATAATAATAAATCTATTAGAACTCAATAATATTATAGCACATAAAAACAATTCAGTGGCTACTGCTCGTGGATGTTTACTGCTCCTTCAAGGTTTATAAGTCAAAAGTATTATAGCATATAAATATCATGAACCTTCAACTAGCTCCAAATAATCCAGTGGTATTGAGTTCAATTAATCCAATAATATTTCTTGAACACTTTTATAAAAAATCAGTGAGCAGAAACCATTACACCAAAAATTTCAAACAATCCCATTTGGCCGTATGCTGAAATTGTTAAAATAGTGCCATGGAAATTAATTAATCTGTACCACCACAACAATTTTTTTTTAAACAAACTTAAGCTTGCAAAGACATTTAAATAAGTGAAAAGAGAAAAATAAAAAGAATTAGTGATTGAACCGAGAAGCCATTAATCTAATTAATTTGTACGAACTCAATACGTGGTTAAAAGTTAAAACTTAAAAGAAAGAAATAAAAAAATAAGTGACCTGAAATAATCGATCGAAGTTGAGCACAAATCCAGAAAGGAACTCGAACTCTCGGACTCGAAGCCTCGAACGGTCGAACAAGTCTCCAATTTTGCGATTGAATCGATGGTCTCTGACTCTCTTCTACAATCTCGAACAATTCTCCAATCGTGAGGAATTCTGAAGAACAAGGGCGGCGGCTCCGCCTCAAAGTCTCACTCTCTAGTCTCTAGGGCTTCTCTGTTAACCAAGTCTCAACATATTTTCCACCTAAAGATTAATGGGCTTCTCGATTAACCAATAATAGCCCATATAACTTAAAGATTTTTTAAATAATAAATAAATAAATCGGGTAGTCGGGAACCCAATCGGGTATTTCGGGTACCATCTTACTACCCGAAACCGACCCGATTTAATCTTATTCGGGTTCGGGTACTACCCGAACCCGATTAAAAACCTGAATTACCCGCAAAATTAACCCGATCGGGTTCGGGTCGGGTCGATACCCGAATTACCCGATCTGATTGCCCACCCCTAGTTGAAATAGTGTGACAATATAGAGGTGGTTTACCACCGCTCAAGTTCAGGAGGTAGTTTACTACCGGCATGGAGGTGACTTGTCACCGCCACATACGTTGGTTCAGGAGACTGATCAGTCGTCATAGATTTTGTCACACTTACGGATATAACCATAGACCGATTTGAAAATGATATGCTCAACTATATTCAGTAAGCTCGGTATGTTCAGATATGATTAATTTCAGCATGTTCAGTATGTTTATGTTTAATCAGTTATTCAAGATATTTTTATCATGTGTTGTGAAAAATACTCGCAAGCGTACGAGTGTCAAGTTTTAATATAGCGAATGAATCAAGTGTCGATCCCACAGGGAGTAAAATGAAAATATTCAGTGCTTGTAATTAAAATAGTCTAAACTTTATCTAAAAAATTAAAATCTCAGAATTTTGCAGAAAAATAAATAATCAAACGAGATTTAAAAGCACGCACACAACTTTCAAAAATAATCAATCAGAGAAAATTGGTTTAGAGGTATAGATTTCACCTAGTTTCAACAACAATCAATCTTAATTAATTAATCTTCATGAATTCCAGTCAATTAATAGCCAAGAACACTTAAGTTTATTATTTCCCTCTCCCGAGCAACAAATAATTTTTATCAACTACAATTCAATTCCAATATCCCTATTAAGAATTTATCGCAGTGATCTATCACAAAACAATGTTCTTTTTAAAAGCTCTGTTAAAATTATACACTGTCCCGAGCTATATAAATAATTAACAGTGTAGTTTCTAATGGTCCTATTCAAAATCTCATCTCCCGAGTGCCAAATTTCAAATAAATATAACAAATCAATTATTGATCAGATAATTGAAAAGAAAATCAATTCTAGAAAAAACAATTAATTTAGAAGAAACTCAATTTAATAAAATCAAAAATACATGAAAACGTCTACACCAGGTTCCATCCGACCTCTAGACTCTAAAAAATTAGTTCATAATAAAATTCTGAATAAAACAAATCATATTCAAAAATCCAAACATATTCAGAATAAAATAAATAAAAGATAAAGGAAACAAATCCGTCGTCGACGCCGTGTCCGGTCTATCAAACTCCGTCTTCGTTCTTCAATTAAAGCCCAGAATTCTTCCCTAAAAGTTCACGATCCAACTCTGATATGTACGTATTGTGTCTATGCGTCAGTTTTGGCGGCTCCCCTCTTCAAGTCTGATTCAATTCCTTTTATATCGTGTGAAAAAGCCCATCCAAAAAGCCCATAGAATACTTGACTGAAATAATAAAAATCTTCTCTTCAACGACGGGGCGGGCGCTCAGTACACTGCGCGGGCGCGCCTCTTGTTTGCAATTCCAATTCTCAACTCTCCAGACTTTAGCGCGATAGCTCTTACTTGAGCGCTAACAATAAGCGCTAAACTTCAGGCCCATTAAAGAAAAGCCCATTAACTGTTCCTTCTCTGTACGTTCTTTTCTTCTTTAATTTTCTCTTCTCGTCTTTCTTCTTTTCTTTTCTTTTCCTTTTAATTCCTCATTTTTCTTCTATTTTTCAAATAACTTCAATAAATTCCTACAACCAGAAAAACAACAACATAAATCTGCTCGAAACAAAAAATTAACAATTAAAATCATATATAAATTAAGTGTATAAAATACACTTATCAAATACCCCCAAACTTAGACATTTGCTAGTCCCGAGCAAAACTATTAAAACCAAATTCCAAACTCAAATCACCAAAACTAACAACCAAAAATCAACAATGATAGTCAAGAAATATTATGGGAAGCACCTGTATCTATCAAGACATGAGCAAAATGACCGAAAATCGAACATTTACCTGCTATGACATCGTCAGGTGCTGCCTGAGCCTGATCCTCTGTCAATGCAAAGACTCGTGCTTGCTGTCTCGGAGGCTGATTTGCACTAGAGCTACCTCCTTGTCTGTTCTGCTGTTGCTGGGGTTGGAAAGAGTGCACTGCAGACGACTGCCTCTCCGGCTGAGCTGCAGGTCTAGACGAACTCCCACTCTGAGCTCTATCTCTATTACGTTGAGGGCACACTTTAGAGAAGTGTCCCGGTTGCTGACATGTGTTACAATTGCCGAAGACTCCCACACACTGATCCGGTGAGTGTCTTCCTCCACACTTGCTGCAGTACAAGGATGATGACCCAGAACTCGGTCCTGAACCGAATTGCTTCGAACCACTGGAACTGGACGAACTGTTCCCCTGTCTCTTGAACTGTTTACCTCTTGCCTTGTACTGATCCTTTCTGTTTCCCCCACTGTTTCCACCTTCATACCTCTGCTGCTGGTTCTGATGTTGAGGTGGCTGATTCTGGTACTGAGATGGTTGGTTCTGATACTGCCTCTGCTGCTGAGGTGCCCCCTGATTACCTCTTTGCCTCCACAAGCCTGCTTCTGCTCCCTTTGCGTAATTCATGGCATCCGCAAAGTTGCTAGGCCTGTTGGTGTTAACCAACGTGAAGACATCGGGGTTCAACCCGTTGATGAACTGATCTGCCTTAGCTTCTTCATCTCCGGCAATTAGCGGTGCAAAACGCAACAGACTATCGAACTTAGCCACGTACTCTTCAATGTTCAGATTCCCTTGCCTCAGATTTGCAAACTCTGCTCCCTTATCCTTACGATACGAGATAGGGAAAAACCGCTTATAAAACTTAGATTTAAAAAGAGTCCAAGTAACCTCTGTACCTCTACTCTCAATTGCTTTCTTTGTCATGATCCACCAGCTCTTAGCACCACCACGCAGCTGATGAATTACTAACCTGATTCGGCGGTCATCTGTGTAGTCAATGGAATCAAACAACTGATCCATATCATCCAACCAACTCTCACAGTCAACTGGATTTTCTGAACCCATCAACAATGGCGGATTGAACGACTGAAACCTCTTCAGCAAGGTTTCCATAGGAGTCGCTGAAGCATCCAATTGATCAACCTCAGTGCTAGCTTGCTCAGTCGCAGGGATAACTGGTGGTGTGTTTCTGTTTATCACTCGACGAGGACCCATCTGATAATTAAAGGTTAGCACACGAGATATCTCAATTGCTACCGTCAGTGCCCTTACAACCGCTTGGAATACCGAATACCAGTCGAGAACAGAAACAGTTATATCTCAAGTAGATCATGCTTTATTAATTTAAATCACACAACCATGTAATTCAAATAATGCTCAAACAATAAAGCATGCTCGCATGGAATTAAGTACACAATTAAATAATTCAAACACATGCGAGGAGTCATTGCACACAGACTCAATCTACCCCGCTCACTCTAGTTCGACCAAGAATCTTAACTCTCTGATACCACTTAATGTGAGACCTCGATTCTAATCATCTAATCTCAAAATAAACAATAATGACGCATACAAGATCTAAGATTAAAAGCAAAGTTTTTTTTTTTTTTTTTAAACAGGGTGACGCGCGGGCGCGTTACCCGAGGCGCGGGCGCGCATACAGACCTGCCCGGGCCTCCGAGAAAGGGAGCAGAACGCGCGGGCGCTCCTCACCAGGCGGGCTCCAAAAGTGCAATCCAACACCCGGAAAGGCTCCGACATGATCCAACTAACACTTTTTCAACAACGAAGTATTCAATTACAAGAAAGAGTAGAACATGCATCAATTCTAAGTTTCAAAATCCAAAATACAAATCGAGTTCGAATACAAAACATATCAAGTTCGAGTTCTAACATGCTCCAATCTTAAACTAGATAAACATGCTAATTCGACTTCTAAACCGAGTCTCACTTCTACTACTTGCCCTCGAAGCTAACCATGCCTCTTCTGACTTGTTCCTGCCCCACCTGTTTCCAAATACACATAAAAAAACAAAGCAACAGTCGGATAACCGGTGAGAACGACATTCCCAGTAAAAGCAACATAACAAGTAATACAAGTAACAAACATGCTTTCAATACAATAACAAAATCAATAACATCGTAATGAATGCATGTCTTTAAACAGGGATATTAAATCTGATAACGAGGGATTGCAGCTGTGCCTTTGGGATCCCGAGGGTAAGATCACGTAACAACTCACCGACTCTCCCAATCGAGGTGGTGCCACGTATCTCACTCCTCTAGACTTTGAGCAACTATAATGAGTATGCTAGCACCAGACGAAACGACTACGACCTGGGCCACTCAATCATAGTTCCCAAATGTCTAAACAAAAAGGGCGGTTCTGCCCGCTGAAAACAAGATTGGCTCAAGATGAATGCATAACAGAAACATAAAACATAAGCCAAAACAATCAAACAAAACACAAGTTCCTCATGCTAGAACAAGTGTAGATGCAAGTACGTGATTTCAAAAGGGAAAACTCGAGAACCACAGTCCCGAGTATGCTATCCCGCTGCGATGACTGCTTTTACCTTTCAATGCAGTAGCTCCAACTCTGGATAAGCTACAAAAGAGATTGTATAAACAACTACACAATCTAACAACAACAAGGCAACGGTTCAAGGAAAACTCTTTATACCGTTCTTCGTCCAACTCTCGACGAACAATGCTGCTAACACAGGGCTCGACAAACTCCAACGAATCTGTAAGAATTCAAGAGTTGATCAACAACCACGATCACTCACACGCCAAGACTTCAATCAATACAAAAACGATTCGAAAACCCAAAACTCAAACCGACGGCATAACGGCTATAAACTGAACAAACCGGAAATGCAGACAGCAGTTCAATACCGATATCAACTCATATCAATGCCCAAAACAACAATAACAAAGCAAACCCATCAATCTAAAAATCCACATTTTCGAAAATGGCTTCCAAAAATCATAACAAATCCGAACGTCGCTCTAATTCAAAACCGACAGATAATAAACGATCAGAACTCTGTCTAGAACAACATACTCGAATCTCGAACGATTCTAACAACATCCAAAAACTAGAATGTATCCGATCGTAGAAAAACTTACAATATAACAGAGCTCTCACTGCAGTGATCGATAATCTGCCTTCAGAAATAAATTCCAACGGCCGGATCGAGCTCGGGATGAAATCTGGAAGCTTGAAGAATCGATTTCTTCAACAATGGAGGAGGGAGGCGTGAAGAGGAAGGTGATGGAGAAGAGAGTGGGTCCAAAAGCCTTATAAATATCTATAAAAACCGATAATTGCATTTTAGTCCCTGAAAAATCCAATTTTTGCAAAAAGGACCCTGATCAAAATCAAACCGGCTCGAGAACTCTGTAATCTCTGATTAACTCAAATAAATTCAATTAAGATAAAAATGGGGCGTTACAATTGCACTTATCAAATTCCCCCAAACTTAGACTTTTGTTTGTCCCGAACAAAACAATAATGAGCAATATAGTTAGCCTCCGAATTTTTACATTTCAAGATTAAATACACATGTAGGCTAATTTTCTCAAGAGTTCTTGTGTGTGTGTGATTTGCCAATCTCATCTACCCACCCAACTTTCGATAAAATCATGCAATCCGTAAGCTTCACAGATTCATTAATCCCGCCCTCAAGTTTCAAGACACTCTCCATCAAGTTCAACTTCTAATTGCACAAATCAACAGGACTTTTTCGGTTAACATTAGGCTCAAGTATAATCAACAAGAGATAAGCATCCATATGTATATCAATATAAACAAGGACTCAGGATTCAAAGCAAAGGGAATTGAATATTTTCAATTTGTGCAGGATTATGAGTAGCTAAAATTTTTTATTTGCATTGCTAGACATTAGTATTGGCTTTCTTCTACTCCATACAACTCCATATTTATGTCTTGTATTTCGACTAGAATTTCAATCCATTTTTTTTAATTTTCAAGGCCTCCCCTCACCTTACTTTCTCCGCCATTACTTTTCTTTGAACTTTTTTTTTAGCTACTCAATTTGTTTTGGATTTTTTTCATGATTTATATGACTAACAAATGAATAATGGCTAAAAAAGCTCAACGAATTCAAAAATTCCTAAATCACTTCTGTGCTCTTAAAAATCTACCTCAGTTTCAAGTAAAATTCATAAGAGTTAAGAATCAAATCCTCTAATCCACATCACAAATCCACATAATTTCTCTAATTGCTAGGAGTATCGAAAATCATGGCATTCGTGCATGTAAGTGAGAACTCAAGATTAAATAGTGTTAACATGAACTTTTCAGCACAAAAAATTATATTCATCATAGGTCAATCACAATTACATATTATGTCTTTAACTCAACCTAACTCATGAAAATTTTCAAATTTCACACATCCCCCCAAACTTAAATTGTGCATTGTCCTCAATGTACAGTAGTAAATCAAAACAAGGACACATACCTTGGGCACCGAGCGTCAGTACTCGGCACCATCTTAATCACTCAAAACTCTTCATCAGGGTTGGCTCCTAAACTTTTCCACCAAAACAATTCAAAATCATTATTAATGTCTAGTTTTCTCATGATAAAAATAAAAACAAAAACAACTAAAAGAAAATAAAAAAAGCATAAAAACTAGCTTGGGTTGCCTCCCAAGAAGCACTTAGTTTATAGTCTATAGCCCGACTGTATTCCAATTCTAGCCTGGTTCCGCTTTGTTGAGGGTCTTCCCTTTCGCTTTCACCCTCCAAATATATTCAACAACCTTTTTAAACTTTGATTTATTCTTCGTTTTCTTCTTCTTCTTTGGCACCTTCGGATCATTCTTCTTTGAATCTACCTCATGAACAAGTTTGGGATGGCCATCCAGCTTCACAACTCGCTCAATCATGCATAATTTCTCGATGGGTGGATTACTTGATTTCTTGAATATGTTAAAAATATCTCTTTCGCCATCCACATCCATTGATAACTCACCATTCTTCACCTCAATCTTGGCATCAGCAGTGGCCAAGAATGGTCTCCCAAATATCAGTAGCATATTTGCATCCTCCTCCATATCTAGAACAACAAAATCCGCCGGAAAAATAAATTTATCTATTTTTACCAGAACATATTCAATAATTCCAAGCGGATATGTGATAGATCTATCAGCTAGCTGCAATGCGATCATTGTGGGCTTCACCTCACCAAGTCCTAAGCTCCTGAAAACAGACAAAGACATCAGATTAATGCTAGCTCCTGAATCGCAAAGTGCATTATTAAAATAAAAAGAACCAATCGTGCAAGGAATAGTAAAACTCCCTGGATCCTTAAGCTTTTGTGGCATCTTCTTTTGTAGCACAGCACTACATTCTCCAGTTAAGCTCACCACCTCATTCTCTAGCAGTCTCCTTTTTTGAACATCACCTCTTTAATAAATTTCGCATGATTCGGCATTTGCTCCAAAGCATCAGCAAAGGGTATGTAGATGTGAATTTTCTTGAAAATCTCCAAGAATTTGGAGAAATGCTTATCTAAATCTTTCTTCTTGAACCTCTGAGGATATGGAAGAGAAGGTTTGTACAACGATTTCTGCTCAGGTTCAGGCTCCTTCTGTTCAACCGCTTTCGAAATTTTCTTTTCTTCAACAACAACTTTTTCAGAGGTTTCAGATGGCTGGCTTTCTTCTCTATCTACTTTCTTTCCACTCCTCAACATGATAGCATTGCACTGCTCCTTGAGATTTACCTTAGTATTTCTCAGAAACTGGCCTTTGTTATTATCCTTCAGTGTGTTTGCCAACTGCCCAATGCTAGTCTTCATGGATTGAAGTACAGCACCCATGTTGGCCATGTGCGTCTCCAAGCTATCAAGGCAAGACTCAGTTCTCGCCATCCTCTTACCTGATTCCTGCACAAAGGTACTAACCACATCCTCCAAAGACAACTTACCATCACCCTTATTATTATTGTTAGCATATGAAAAATTTTCATTATTCCGCAAACTAGGGTGATAAGTATTGGGAACATGATTACCTCTGTAAGCTCCATAACCTCGGTAGTCATTAGGATTGATATAATTAAGTTCCTCTGGGTATGTGATCCTTCCACTCCAGTTGAATCTGCAACATTCACCTTATTTAAAGCAGCTACCTGTGTAGTCAGTGCAGATAATTGGGCAGTGATAGATGTGAGAGGATCCACTGCATACACCCCAACTTGCTTCTTGACTCCAATATGCTAAGATGACCATTGAAAACTATTAATTGTTATCTGTTCCAGCATATCATAGGCCTGAGCGGGATCCTTTGCAAATATAGTACCTCCAGCCGCAGAATCCACATTCATCCTTGTAGGCGCATTCAGTCTGTTGTAGAACCACTCGATTTGCTCCCAGTCTGCAAAATTGTGGTTAGGACAACGTCTTAATAATTCTTTATACCTTTCCCACACCTCGTAGAGCTGTTCAGAATCCATCTGCCTGAATGTGTTGATCTCAATCTTCAGTTGGGTGGATTTGGGAGGTGGAAAATATTTTGCAAGAAATTTTTCTGCCATCCCCTCCCAAGTAGTGATGCTTCCTAGCGGCAGTGATTGTAACCAACTTCTCGCCTGATCCCTGAGAGAAAAAGAAAACAAACGTAAACGAATAATATCCTCAGGAACACCATTATATTTTACCGTATCGGTAATCTCTAAGAAGGTCCGTAGGTGTAGGTGAGGATCAGCTGTAGCGCTTCCATTGAATTGGTTTGATTGCACCATGTTGATTAACGTCGGCTTCAGTTCAAAATTGTTGGCGTTAATGGTCCCTCGAGCAATTCCAGAATAGTGAGCCTGGATTACTGGCCTGAAGTGATCTCTGATTGGCATCAGGGGAGCTTGTTGCGCTTCTTCTTCAGTCATGTTCCTTAATTCTTCTCTTCTCACTCTTCTCAAAGCACATGCAGTGCGCTCGATCTCTAGATCAAACAGTAGAGAATTAGCACTTTGAGATCGTCGCATAAACTGCAATTAAAAATAAGAAAAAATTAATTAGTAAATTAAAAATAAATTAAAAAACTCTAAATTAAAATCTAGACTAATTGGTAACAAGACTAAACAAAATAATCAAAATTTTCTCCCTGGCAACGGCGCCAAAAACTTGTTGTGAAAAATACTCGCAAACGTACGAGTGTCAAGTTTTAATATAGTGAATGAATCAAGTGTCGATCTCACAGAGAGTAAAATGAAAATATTTAGTGCTTGTAATTAAAATAGTCTAAACTTTATCAAAAAAATTAAAATCTCAGAATTTTGCAGAAAAATAAATAATCAAACGAGATTTAAAAGCACGCACACAACTTTCAAAAATAATCAATCAGAGAAAATTGGTCTAGATGAATAGATTTCACCTGGTTTCAACAAAAATCAATCCTAATTAATTAATCTTCATGAATATCAGTCAATTAATAGCCAAGAACACTTAAGTTTATTATTTCTCTCTCCCGAGCAACAAATAATTTTTATCAACTACAATTCAATTCCAATATCCCTATTAAGAATTTATTGCAGTGATCTATGACCGGCTATTTCGGTATGAATAAAATTCTACTGGCAAGCGAACCAGGTCAAATTATAATAAAGTGGACAACGGTCCAGATGTCGAACCCACAGGGACTGTAAAAATATGATTACCAAAATATATTTATTTCTACTTAATCTAGGCTAAATAAAAAAAGCGATTTCAGGTTTTTAAACTAATAACTAAAATTGCAATAAAACTCAAATTAATTAAAATAAAGCTGGAATATTTTGGATTACTTAAAATTTGGGAAAAACTTCGATCAAGGACACACGCAGGTACCAGAAAATTCACACAACAAGCAATCTATCTAAAATATCAGACTTAATTATAATTTACGGGAATTTTCCTAAATTGTTCGAAAGACTATTTCTAGAACAATCAAACCTATTCAAATTTGACGGATTAATATTTCATAATTCTAATCAAATCCAAATGCATAAACTCTGTGAAAATTCAGTAAACACCTAAACCGCATAATGAAACCGAATTCTATTTCTAGTCAGTTTTACACTATGTTGAAAACCAAAGTGATCGAATTCGAAACCTCCTCTGTACAAATTGGAATCGATTAACAAGCAAACAAATAACTGGCCAAGAAATTTGTAAGACAAAGATAAATCTGATAATCAATAAACTCAATTAAGTCTGAAAATCTCAAATAAATAAATCAAGTTTTTTACATAAATTTTCTGGCCCAATCACGTGGCCTTGATCGAAATAAAGAAAAACTACTCACAATTCATAATTCAAAATCAAGTTTTAATCATGAATTGACAAATAAAATAAAATAAAAGAGAAGAGAAAAATCTCCCAATCCTGTGCCGTAGCCGCCTCTCCCCAAAAGATCCAAAAAGTCCGGAAAAAGAGCATAAAAATTCTATTTATGGGGCCGCGCCTAGGACGTCTCGCGCGCGCGTAGTGTTAAAAAACAGCGAATTCACAATCAACTCGCGCTCGCGCGCGCGCGGCTTCCCTGTAAGCTCTCTGGTCATCCCTTCTGCGCACGCGCGAGAAAGAGGCTCGCGCGCGCGCGGCTTTAACGCACAGAAATCCCAAATTTTGATTAATTTCCTACAAAATTCAACCAGGTGAGTCTAATGCAAACACATAACATAAAAAACTAATAAAACTAACGAAAAATAACTTAAATGCATGCAAACTAAACACAAAATGATATAAAATAATGCATACTAACTGCACTTATCAATCTATCACAAAAGAATGTTCTTTTTAAAAGCTCTGTTAAAATTATACACTCTCTCGAGCTATATAAATAATTAACAGTGTAGTTTCTAATTGTCCTATTAAAAATCTCCTCTCCCGAGTGCCAGATTTCAAATAAATATAACAAATCAATTATTGATCAGATAATTGAAAAGACAATCAATTCTAGAAAAAACAATTAATCTAGAAGAAACTCAATTCAATAAAATCAAAAATTCATGAAAGCGTCTACACCAGGTTCCATCTGAATAAAACAAATCATGTTCAAAAATCCAAACATATCCAGAATAAAATAAATAAAAGATAAAGGAAACAAATCCATCGTCGACGCCGTGTCCGGTCTATTGAACTCCGTCTTTGTTCTTCAATTAAAGCCCAGAATTCTTCCCAAAACGTTCACGATCCAACTCTGATATGTATGTATTGTGTCTGTGCGTCAGTTGTGGCGGCTCCCCTCTTCAAGTCTGATTCAATTTCTTTTATATCGTGTGAAAAAAGCCCATCCATAAAGCCCATAGAATACTTGCCCGAAATAATAAAAATCTTCTCTTCAGCGACGGGGCGGGCGCTCAGTACACGGTGCGGGCGCGCCTCTTGTTCGCAATTCCAATTCTCAACTCTCCAGACTTTAGCGCGATAGCTCTTACTTAAGCGCTAACAACAAGCGCTAAACTTCAGGCCCATTAAAGAAAAGCCCATTAACTGTTCCTTCTCTGTACGTTCTTTTCTTCTTTTCTCTTCTCTTCTTTCATCTTTTCTTTTCTTTTCCTTTTAATTCCTCATTTTTCTTCTATTTTTCAAATAACTTCAATAAATTCCTACAACCACAAAAACAACCACATAAATCTACTCGAAACAAACAATTAACAATTAAAATCATATATAAATTAAGTGTATAAAATACACTTATCATCATGCATGCATGTTCATGTATATGTATTAGTATGATTACGTGATGCATTATTTTAACCCTTGTTATGATAAAGGTTTAGACATATTGAGCCTCTAGGCTCACTATGCTTATATGGTGCAGGTGAGCATAATGATTCATTTATAGCTCCTACTAGTGGTGAGGACGTATGAGTTCGCTGGCAGTGGACCCCGTGACCTTCGCAGTAGAGTTTACCTTATGTTGAGATATTTTATCAGAGTTTTTAAATAGGCTTCATATTTTTTTAATTATGAGTATTCCGTATACTTGAGTTATGGATGTTTAGTTACATATTATTTTATTATTGCATGATCTGAGATTTTTATTGGTTAAATGCTTATTATTTATTTAAGTTTTTGTTTAAGGATTTTATTTATTATTATTATTTCTAATGTTTATACATATATTTATAGTATTATTTTTTTTTAAAAAAAAATATCCGCATTTTATTAGTTTGAGACATTTCAGTTGGTATCAGAGCGCGGTCCTTGGAGGGTGTCTATTTGCCACGTGAAGCTCAGAAATCCCACTACCGGTCTGTAAGTTTTAGTTATTTTCTTATGATCTATATGGAGCATATGTAATGATTTAAGATTTCATGTTAGAAAAATTTTAGAACCCTTAGTTATGCATTGCGATTTACATAAAGAAATATATGGTGGTGCAGAATGCCTCTGAGACAGATGAGCAGGTGTGGTGGTCCTCCACCTCCATAGGACCCGCTTGCAGCATTGGAGCAGGCCAGTGCAAATATGATGGAAGGGATCAGTGCTTTGTTGGGGCAACAGGCTGCACGACCCCGACTTACGCATGATGAGGATGTAGCTGAGTGGTTCCAAAAGAAGGGATCGAAGGATTTTTCTGGTGCCACTGATCCACTCGTGGCTGAGGGGTGGATCCGCTCTTTGGAGACCATATTTGCTTACATGGGGCTCACAGATGCAGATAAAGTGAAGTGCGCAATGTACATGTTGAAGGACGATGTGGCCCTTTGGTGGGAGGGCCCAGTGCGAGGTGTGAATCTGCAGACGCTTACTTGGGGGGAGTATAGGCGAATGTTCTTCGCCAAATATTTCACTGAGGATGTGCGCAGCCACATGATTCGGGAGTTCATGAGTCTCCGATAGGGGGACAATACAGTGGTTGAGTATATCAAACAGTTCGAGAGGGGGTGTCACTTTGTGCCCATGATTGTTGATAGTGCGCAGGAGAAGATGAGACAGTTTGTCGATGGGCTTAAGGCGGACATCAAGCATGATGTACGCATGATGGACATCACCACTTATGAGGCAGCGATGAGTAGGGCACTGCGATCGGATGATGGCAGGAGGGAGATCCTGCGTGAGCAGCAGGGTAAGAGGCAGTTTCAGCAGGGATTTCATCGACCATCTTCGCAGCCTCCTACAAAGAAGCAGTTTACTAGGCCGTCTAAGGGCCCGAGTCATCAGAGACAACAACAAAAACCACAGGGACGCCAGCCGTAGCAGCAACAAGGGGCGGAGCCCCTAAACCAGGAGGAGTTCCATGTCGCCCGCAGTGTCAGAGACCGCATTCGGGGCAGTGTTTGGTTGGGTCTAATGTCTGCTATCACTGTAAGGAGCCAGGGTGTTGGAAAACGCGGCTCTCAGATCAATCGGTATTGATACCCGGTGCAGCGGAAGTTTAAAAATTTTATTATGGAACAATTCCATAGTGTGGGTATCAACCGTTTAACGATTAAATTATTTGTGTGTGTAAAATTAAATAACAATTATTAAATTTTACCTTCAATCTCGAAGCGAGATTATTGGACTCCAACAGATTTCTCTGCTCTTGTTGTCTCTCCCAGGAACTGATGAACTCCTTCAATCAGGTCCACGAATGGAGGTTTAATCCCTCTGATAGATTGCACTAGAAAATCTATCAGAAGTTTTCTACGAAGAGAATAAACGAATTTGATTCGCTATTCCAGACTGCAATTCAAAATCACAGACCGGAATTTCTCACGCAGAGAAGGGAGGGGGCGGCCGAACTGAGAGGGGAGGCTAGGGTTTTTCGAAAAATCCTGTCTCAATTATGACCAGTTGTCTGTAATTTCTGTACTGCAATAACTTATTTATAATGCAGGCCACTAACACCTTAGGGCCCATTAGTCATAAGTTGAGGCCCGACAAGCAAAGCCCGCATGTTCAGAAATTAATATAAAATTCATCGTGACTCCGATTGATGAACCGATTTCACCAATGTGCACAGAAACCATTTCTGCACATTTTAAAGTCAAGATAAATTTTTCTGAATCCGAATTCAGTGATTTCCAAAAAATGTCCATCCCTATGTCATTTTAGGAAATCCTACTCCCTTACTCTTATTTAAGAAGTCCAACTTCTTTATTCATTAAACTTAACTCTTTAAATTTAACTATCTCAACGGGGATTAAAACTCCATTACACTGTGTGACCCTCAATGGTTCAGGGATACAGCTAACCGTGGGCTCACAACTCCTTGTGACTCGGAACAACGATTTCCGACTTGCCCAACGAATCATGGTAAAGCGCCTAGCAACATCGCCCCATGATTCCCTAGGTATCACTGATAGTGCCTACAAGAACCAGTAGATTTTGGTTAGCGTACAGTACGGTCCCTTCATCCATATATCCCGATCGAATCAACAACCATTGGTATATCGAGAGTCGCTCAAGATTCGATAACTATGCAATACATCTTGAAGATCAAATTAGTGGCATCGCATGTGCTACTAAGAAACCATTTCTTAAATCACATCAAGTACTCTGGCCAGAGATTCGTCACTAATATCTCCTCAGATCGCATAGGATATCCACACTCGCAAGTATGTGGTGAATCCTTGACAACAATACATCGACTCCTATATGTGTTGTAACTGTACCCAATCCCGACACCTGATGACCCCCATAGAGTCGGTAAACGAGTCAAAGCACAGTACTAGCATATAGAGTCTCCATGATGTTTCAAGTAGTAAGGACTAATGGTGTACAACCAAAACCGCGGACTTTATCCACTCGATAAGTGATAACCACTTGGAAAGTCCGGATAGGGTAGTTCGATTATTCATCCTATGAATATCCATTTGCATGCTTCGAACATCTCCATGTTCCCTACCAATGAAACGTGGTACTCCGCATCGCAAATGCTAGTCTCAAACTCGAGCGATCCTTATCCTTATTATCGGACGGCTCAATCGACTAGGAACAGTTTAGAATATACAGTGACTATAAGATGTATTTCATGATAGACATCCCCATGTTCTACCACATCTTACATACACTATAGTATATTCAAGGTCTTTATCAAAACAACAATAGTATATCATAATATAACAATATGAAGAAAGATAAAGTCATTCCCATTAATAAAAGTGTAAATTACATTAAACAAAAGATCGTTTGTACAAAGAGTCATCAAAGCCCATAGCCACAATTTGGCTCACTGGGCACCCACTCTTTCAATCTTCCACTTGCCCTATAGCCAACTAGTCATACTACGTAGACCCATTGCTTCGCGATGTTTGTCAAACAATGGTCCTGGCAAGGGCTTAGTAAGCGGATCAGCGATATTGTCTGCAGAGGCCACTCGTTCGACAGTGATGTCTCCTCTTTCCACAATCTCCCGGATGATGTGGTATTTCCTCAGTACGTGTTTGGATCTTTGATGAGACCTTGGTTCCTTTGCTTGAGCAACGGCATCCGTGTTGTCATAGTACACCGGGACTGGACCAACAAATTCAGGAATGACGCCCAACTCTTGGACGAACTTCCTCATCCAAACGGCCTCTTTAGCAGCAGCTGATGCTGCAATGTATTCGGCCTCAGTGGTGGAATCCGCTGTGGTGTCCTGCTTGGAACTCTTCCAAGAGACAGCACCGCCATTGAGCATGAACACAAATCCAGAGGTTGACTTCGAGTCATCCACGTCACTTTGGAAGCTAGAGTCGGTATAGCCTTCCAATTTCAGATCTCGTCCTCCATATACCATGAACATATTCTTAGTCCTTCGTAAATACTTAAGAATGTCCTTCACGGCTTTCCAATGCATTTGACCAGGATTAGCCTGATATCTGCTCGTGACACTCAGAGCAAATGCTACATCCGGTCTGGTAGATATCATCCCATACATGATACTACCTATAGCTGACGCATATGGTACATGTGTCATATTCTCTATCTCTGCATCAGTCTTGGGACACATAGACTTGGATAAAGAAACTCCATGACACATGGGTAGATGTCCTCTCTTGGACCCATCCATTGAAAACCGTTTCAATATGGTGTCGATGTAGGTTGATTGAGTGAGTCCTATCATTCTCTTAGATCTATCTCTATAGATCTGTATCCCAAGAATGTAGGATGCCTCACCCAAATCCTTCATCGAGAATCTACCTGATAACCATATCTTTGTTGACTGCAACATCCCTACATCATTCCCAATGAGTAGGATGTCATCAACATAAAGTACTAAGAATGTCACAGCATCCTTAACTACTTTCTTGTACACGCACGGTTCCTCCGGGTTCTTGATGAAACCAAAATCTTTTATTGTTTCATCAAATTTCTGGTTCCAACTTCTTGATGCTTGTTTTAGACCATAAATTGATCTCTGAAGCTTGCATACCTTATGCTCGCTTCCCATGGATGTGAACCCCTCTGGCTGCTTCATATAGATTTTTTCCTTAATGTCTCCATTAAGAAAAGCAGTCTTCACATCCATTTGCCATATCTCATAGTCATACCATGCAGCTATGGCAATAAGGATTCTTATGGACTTGAACATTGCAACTGGTGAAAAGGTTTCATCATAGTCAACTCCTTGTCTTTGAGTGTAACCTTTCGCCACCAATCGCGCCTTGTAGGTCAATACCTTACCATCAGGCCCAAGCTTTCTCTTGTAGATCCATTTACACCCTATTGGAACAATTCCATCGGGAGGATCTACTAAAGACCAAACTTGGTTTGTATGCATCAAATCTAATTCTGACTGCATAGCTTCAAGCCATAAATTTGAATCCGCATCAGAAATTGCTTCCTTGAAGTTTCTTGGATCACATCCAATGTCGGGTTCATCTTGATCCCCTTCAAGAAGAAGACCATATCGAATAGGAGGTCTAGAAGTCCTCTCGGATCTTCTAAGGGCAGGCGTGTCCAGCAATGGTTCCTGAGGTGTACGATCGTTATTTTGTATTTCGGGTTCTTCTCGAACTTCTTCGAGTTCCATCATCTCGCCTTTCTTATCCAATAAGAACTCCTTCTCCAAGAAGGTGGCATTCCTAGAAACAAACACCTTTGTTTCAGCAGGATAATAGAAATAATATCCGATTGAATTCTTCGGATACCCTACAAAATAACATAAGGTGGATCGACTATCCAACTTATCTCCCACTGTCTGCTTCACGTAAGCAGGACATCCCCAAATCCTTAAGTACGAATACTTAGGAGCTTTGCCATTCCATAACTCGTATGGTGTTTTGTCCACTGCTTTAGTGTGGACGTTGTTCAACAACAATACCGCCGTTTCAAGCGCATAGCCCCAAAACGAAGGTGGAAGCTCAGTGAAGCTCATCATGGATCGAACCATGTCCAACAAAGTTCGATTACGACGCTCCGATACACCATTAAGCTGTGGTGTCATAGGAGGAGTCCACTGAGAGAGAATCTCATTCTCTTTTAGATAGTCCAAAAAAAAGGTACTTAAGTATTCTCCACCTCGATCCGATCGAAGTGCTTTAATACTTTTACCTAGCTTATTTTCTACTTCAGCCTTGAATTCTTTGAACTTTTCAAATGCTTCATACTTATATTTCATTAAATATAAATACCCATACCTTGAATAATCATCAGTAAAGGTAATGAAGTAGGTGTGGCCATGTTGAGTCCCAACTCTAAATGGACCACAAACATCTGTATGGATCAAATCCAACAGATTTTGACTACGCTCAGGTTTCCCCTTAAAAGGAGATTTAGTCATTTTCCCTTTTAGGCAGGATTCACAAGTAGGTAGAGAGTTAATATCAGACATATCAAACATGCCCTCTCCCACTAGCTTGTTCATCTTCCTTGAGGAAATATGACCTAGTCTAGCGTGCCAAAGTTTTGCCGGGTTTTGACTATCGATTTTCCTTTTGTTTGTTGTCGCCGGTTTATCAATATAATTTATTGGAACGTCTTTCAGTTTTAAGTTGTATAGATCGTTTTCAAGTTGTCCATTTCCAATCAAACATTCATTCTTGTAAATATTGCAAATCCCATTCACAAAATTGCAAGAATAACCATCTCTATCTAGCATAGAAACAGAAATAATGTTTTTAATTAAATCCGGAACAAATAAAACATCTCTTAAAAATAACTTAAAACCGTTCTGCAAAATTAAACAAACATCTCCAATGGCTGTAGCTTCAACTCTGGAACCATTCCCGAGCCTCAGCTGGGTCTCACCCATTCTAAGCCTGCGACTTCTTGTCATCACCTGCAAATCATTGCAAATGTGAGATCCACATCCGGTATCCAATACCCAAGAAGTAGTATTAAGTGAAATGTTTATTTCAATATAGAACATACCCTTTGCAGTTCCCAACTGCTCTAGATATTCCTTGCAGTTGCGCTTCCAATGACCGGGCTTCTTGCAGTAATGGCAAACATCCTTGGATTTTCCATTGTTTGAAGCCTTTGTCTTGTGCTTCTTCTCGGGTTCGACTTTCTTGGGTGGGGCAGAACGTTTCTTACCCTTCGTACTTGGCCCCTTCTTAGCAGAAGATGAGGAGCCCACCAAGAAAGCTGGTTTATCCTTATTTAGTGTGGATTCATATGTCACAAGCATATTGACCATCTCTTCAAGGGTGGCTTCTATCTTGTTCATATTAAAATTTACCACAAATCCGTCAAACGAAGAAGGAAGAGACAGAAGCAGTAAATCCACGTTGAGTTCATGCTCCAACACCAAATCAAGAGTTGCTAACTTCTGTATGAGCCAAATCACTCGTAACCCATGATCACGGACCGAAGTCCCTTCACGCATGCGACACGTCATTAGCTCCTTAACAGTAGCGAACCTTTCAGCCCTCGATTGAGCCCCAAAAAGTTCCTTGAGTTGAGCGTGAATGTCAGCAGCATTCACGGTGTCCTCAAATCGCCTCTGGAGTTCATCAGACATCGAGGCTTGCATATAGCATTTGGTCTTGATGTCATGGTCCCACCATGCATCAAGTTTGGCCAATTCCTCCGGACTTACGTCAGCTGGTGCTTCCTTCGGAGGTGATTTCTCTAACACGTAGAGCATCTTCTCCGAAGTCAAGACAATCTTCAACTTCCGGAACCATTCCGTATAGTTTGCTCCAGTCAACTTGTTTTGTTCGAGGATCGAGAATAATGGATTACGCGAATTCATTGTATGAAATACTGAAAAGAAAAACAGACATATATCAATGATTGTTTAAGCAATTTACTAAGACATAAAATAGGCGAAATTTAATTTTATGAATCTCACTCCCACTATTTTAACGATTTCACTACCCTCTAGTGAAAACGGGAAACTTTTCCTTAGTGAGAACATGGAGTCCAATTGACAAACTTATGGTCCCGAATAATATCAGCCAACCATAATTCTCAAAAGGTAGAGCCCAATTGCTTCCAAAGCAACCCCCATGTATTTACCTCATGTCCAATAAGGGCCCAATAATATGACGCCGTTTATAGTGACATGTCAAGATGACCCATCAATATTAAGTTGTGATGGACGGTCGCCATGTGGATCCCCCAATAATATGAGCCGATCCCATGGGAGTTCCACCCAACTTACAACATGTGTCGATCCAATGTACAGCTTTCCGACGGACGGGCCCCCCCAATAATATGAGCCGGACCGTATCCGCGGGTAGCATCACATACATTGACCGTTGATGGAAGGTAGGAACATTTAAACAAATTTAAATTTCCTTTATTTATCTTGATATCAATTTTAAATCATATTTAAAATGAGGGATTTTTAATTATGAAAATTTGTCTCATCATTTTTCAATTTATTGTATGCTTGCCGGATTCATACAATTATGTCTAAAACATGCATACAATCATAATATCATATATTATATATAGGATGATCGATTCCATTTCTAATTGACTCGTGGTTGCCAATCACGAGTCTTAGTCCAATCCTAGGTAATATGCAGTATGCAATGCAATCCTATTACATTAGCTTCCAATTTACATTTCTTCGTCTTTATTGTCTGCTGGGCCCACCATCTTCAAATCTTGATCTCCCACTAAATCTAATGTATTTACAATAAATAGCAATGACAAGTAGGGGATACATTTTAGGGGTGGGAACGGGCCATAAACCAAGCCCACTTTTATTACATATGACATTCATATTGGGCCATAAACCAGGCCCATTAATAAAACCAACAACAATAAAACAAATGTAAATTCCTAACATACACCTACAAAATTGGTCATGGCAATCGATCATCCTTATCCAATAACTTTTAATTCAAAATTAATTTATTGGATATCATGCATATGGCAATTTAAATTTAAACAGGATAAAATCATATTTTATATATAAAATCATATTTTACATATAAAATCATATTTTACCTTTTATTAAATAAAATCATATTTTATCTACAGAATCTAATTTTATAGATAAAATCATATTTTACTTAATATATACATAAGATCAAATCTTATCATCAATTGTACCAAAAATAATTGATTTCAAAATTCAATTTAAGGATAAAATATTAAAATTTTCCAAAAATTCAAATTTATCCAAAAATCAATTTTAAAATTTTCGGACTCGAACAATTCGATCCGATGCCTCGTGAACCAATCAAAAACAATTTTTGACCGGACCAAAAATAAAATTTTAACACATTAAAATTAATTTAAATAAAAAAATTAATTTTTCCCGCGGGCCGCCCGAGACACTCCCGGGCCGGCCCGCACCCGTGGGCGCGGGCCGGGGCAGCCCTGCTGCCCCTTTAGGGCAGCGACAATCGCTGCCCTGGCGGCGCCTGGCGCCGCCGCTGGGCGGCGCCGTGCGCTGCCCAGGGCAGCGCCGAGCGCTACCCTGCGCAGCGCTCTGCGCTGCGCTGCGCTGGGCTCTGCGAGCGCTGCCCTGGCGGCGCTGAGCGCCGCCCCTGGGCGAGGACGTGCGCCGCCGTGGGCGGCGATCCAATCGCTGCCCGGGTTTTGCCCGAAAAAAAAAAAAAAAAATTTTTTATTTAAAATATTTATTTTGTTTTAAAAAACCAAGACTCAAAAATTTTTGTACAATCGATTTTTGATCTGAGCAACCTGGCTCTGATACCACTGTTGGAAAACGCGGCTCTCAGATCAATCGGTATTGATACCCGGTGCAGCGGAAGTTTAAAAATTTTATTATGGAACAATTCCAAAGTGTGGGTATCAACCGTTTAACGATTAAATTATTTGTGTGTGTAAAATTAAATAACAATTATTAAATTTTACCTTCAATCTCGAAGCGAGATTATTGGACTCCAACAGATTTCTCTGCTCTTGTTGTCTCTCCCAGGAACTGATGAACTCCTTCAATCAGGTCCACGAATGGAGGTTTAATCCCTCTGATAGATTGCACTAGAAAATCTATCAGAAGTTTTCTACGAAGAGAATAAACGAATTTGATTTGCTATTCCAGACTGCAATTCAAAATCACAGACCGGAATTTCTCACGCAGAGAAGGGAGGGGGCGGCCGAACTGAGAGGGGAGGCTAGGGTTTTTCGAAAAATCCTGTCTCAATTATGACCAGTTGTCTGTAATTTCTGTACTGCAATAACTTATTTATAATGCAGGCCACTAACACCTTAGGGCCCATTAGTCATAAGTTGAGGCCCGACAAGCAAAGCCCGCATGTTCAGAAATTAATATAAAATTCATCGTGACTCCGATTGATGAACCGATTTCACCAATGTGCACAGAAACCATTTCTGCACATTTTAAAGTCAAGATAAATTTTCCTGAATCCGAATTCAGTGATTTCCAAAAAATGTCCATCCCTATGTCATTTTAGGAAATCCTACTCCCTTACTCTTATTTAAGAAGTCCAACTTCTTTATTCATTAAACTTAACTCTTTAAATTTAACTATCTCAACGGGGATTAAAACTCCATTACACTGTGTGACCCTCAATGGTTCAGGGATACAGCTAGCCGTGGGCTCACAACTCCTTGTGACTCGGAACAACGATTTCCGACTTGCCCAACGAATCATGGTAAAGCGCCTAGCAACATCGCCCCATGATTCCCTAGGTATCACTGATAGTGCCTACAAGAACCAGTAGATTTTGGTTAGCGTACAGTACGGTCCCTTCATCCATATATCCCGATCGAATCAACAACCATTGGTATATCGAGAGTCGCTCAAGATTCGATAACTATGCAATACATCTTGAAGATCAAATTAGTGACATCGCATGTGCTACTAAGAAACCATTTCTTAAATCACATCAAGTACTCTGGCCAGAGATTCGTCACACTAATATCTCCTCAGATCGCATAGGATATCCACACTCGCAAGTATGTGGTGAATCCTTGACAACAATGCATCGACTCCTATATGTGTTGTAACTGTACCCAATCCCGACACCTGATGACCCCCATAGAGTCGGTAAACGAGTCAAAACACAGTACTAGCATATAGAGTCTCCATGATGTTTCAAGTAGTAAGGACTAATGGTGTACAACCAAAACCGCGGACTTTATCCACTCGATAAGTGATAACCACTTGGAAAGTCCGGATAGGGTAGTTCGATTATTCATCCTATGAATATCCATTTGCATGCTTCGAACATCTCCATGTTCCCTACCAATGAAACGTGGTACTCCGCATCGCAAATGCTAGTCTCAAACTCGAGCGATCCTTATCCTTATTATCGGACGGCTCAATCGACTAGGAACAGTTTAGAATATACAGTGACTATAAGATGTATTTCATGATAGACATCCCCATGTTCTACCACATCTTACATACACTATAGTATATTCAAGGTCTTTATCAAAACAACAATAGTATATCATAATATAACAATATGAAGAAAGATAAAGTCATTGCCATTAATAAAAGTGTAAATTACATTAAACAAAAGATCGTTTGTACAAAGAGTCATCAAAGCCCATAGCCACAAGTTGGCTCACTGGGCACCCACTCTTTCACAGGGCACATGGCATTCAATTGTCCAAGGAGGAAGAACACCACTGGGAGAGTGTTCATCATGCAGGCTAAGGAGGCAGACCCAGATACCTCCTTGATCACCGGTACATCTCACCTCTTGTATTTTAATGATTTTGAATTATTTGTTGGTTATCGAATGTATACTATTTGGGTTATCTATCTGCATGATTAGGATAAAAATTATATTTTCCTTGTGATTAGAATTAAGGGTTATCAGTGACTTATCTTTGGGTAAATTAAGTTTTGGGATGCAATTGTTGGGATTTTCTGCGTGCAGGGAGAATTCTAGTTGGAGGCAACTCCACGTTTGCGTTGCAAGATTCAGGAGCCACGCATTCATTTATCTCCCTGGAGTTTATCAGATGGATAGGCATTACACCTGAGATTTCTGATACGGGTTATGATGTCACTATGTCGTCTGGACAGATTCTTACTACCACTAGTATTTTCAGAGGGTTGGAGATAGAATTGCAGGGACACTCCATCCGGGCAGATTTAGTGGTATTTCCATTGACGGGGTTTGACCTGATATTGTGCATGGATTGTTTGGAAGTGAACGGAGCTTCGATTGATTTTCATCGGAGGACAGTGTCAGTGAAACCTTCTGAGGGGGACCCGTTTACTTTCTATGCATCTCAAAGCAGCAGTGTCTCTCATGTGATCTCCTTTGTACGTGCGAGGAAGTTATTGAGACATGGTTGCCAGAGTTTTCTTGCCAGTGTTGTCACAACATCAGAACCATCTAGCAGATCATTATCGGAGATAGATGTTGTTCGTGACTTTCCGGATGTCTTTCCGGATGACGTTGTAGGAATTCCACCAGCGAGAGAAGTGGAGTTCAGTATTGAGTTGATGCTTGACACCGTGCCAATCTCTAAGGCACCGAACCGACTTTCTCCTACCGAGATGAAAGAGTTGAAGGAGCAGATTCTGGAGTTATTGGAGAAAGGCTTCATTCGCACTAGCTTTTCTCCTTGGGGAGCTCCAGTTTTGTTTGTGAAGAAGAAATATGGTAGCATGAGGCTTTGTATCGATTACCGAGAGCTCAATAGGGTCACAGTGAAGAATAAGTACCCGTTGCCGAGGATTGAGGATTTATTTGATCAGTTGCAGGGAGCTTCGGTTTTCTCCAAGATCGATCTGCGATCTGGCTATCATCAGTTGCGGATCAGAGATGCAGATGTGTCCAAGACTGCTTTTCGGACACGCTATGGGCATTACAAGTTCTTGGTGATTCCATTTGGGTTGACCAATGCTCCAGCAGTTTTCATGGACCTCATGAATCGTGTTTTTCAGCCGTATCTAGATCAGTTCATCATAGTATTTATTGATGATATATTGATCTACTCGAGGAGTATTGAGGAGCATAGGCATCACTTGCAGACAGCTTTGCAGACTTTGAGAGGGCATCGACTGTATGCAAAGTTCAGTAAGTGCGAGTTATGGCTTGAGCAGGTGGTTTTTCTTGGCCATGTGGTTTCTAGAGACGGGATATCAGTGGATCAGTCTAAGGTACAGGCAGTGCAGAATTGGGGGATTCCGAAGAATGCCTCAGAGATTCGCAGTTTCTTGGGTTTGGCAGGATATTATCGGAAGTTTATCTAGGGTTTTTCCTCCATTTCAGTACCCTTGACGTCCTTGACCAAGAATAATGCGAAGCTTGTATGGAGTCCTAACTGCCAGATGAGCTTCGATCAGTTGAAGGAAGCACTCACTTCTGCGCCGGTGTTGGCGATGTCAGTACCTCACGAGGAGTTGGTAGCGTTCACCGATGCATCTAAGCTGGGTTTAGGTTCCGTGCTTATGCAGTGTGACAGAGTTATTGCTTATGCATCGAGACAGCTGAAGATTCATGAGTAGAATTACCCAATGCATGACTTGGAGTTTGCAGTAGTGGTTTTTGCGTTGAAAATCTGGAGGCACTATCTGTATGGTGAGTAAGTGCAAGATTTTCACCGATCACAAGAGCCTCAAGTACTTCTTCACCCAGAAAGAGTTGAACATGAGGTAGCGCAGATGGTTAGAGTTGGTGAAGGATTATGACTGTGACATTAGCTACCATCCGGGTAAGGCTAATGTAGTAGCTGATGCGTTGAGTCGGAAGACTTCAGTGGTATCATTCTTGTCAGCGAGTTCCCACTTCAGCGGGAGATTCAGAGGTTTGAACTGGAGTTCTACTCGGACGGGCTTGCACCGAGTTTAGCAGCATTGACCCTACAGCCGACTCTTCGAGATCGAATCAGAGAGGGACAACCTACTAATGAGTAGTTACAGCGGTTGAGGCAGAGGGATGAGGCCAAGGGCAGTATTCTATATACTGTAATTGATGGCATTGTTCAGTACTGTGGTCGTATGTGGGTACCGAACGTTGATCAGTTGAGGACAGAGATCTTGGCAGAGGCTCACACCTCTCCGTACTCCATTCATCCCGGAAGTACGAAGATGTATAGAGATTTGCAGTCATTATATTGGTGGACTGGCATGAAGAGAGACATCGAATGATTCGTATCAGAGTGCTTGACTTGTCAGCAAGTCAAGACAGAGAATCAGCGTCCAGCGGGATTGCTTAGACCTCTTCCCATTCCGGAATGGAAAAGGGAGAATATCACGATGGATTTTGTAGTCGGTCTTCCGAGGAGTGCCAGAGGCTGTACAGCGATTTGGGTGATTGTTGATAGACTCACCAAATCAGCTCATTTCTTTCCAGTGAGGACTACTTTCACATTGACACAGTATGCAGATCTTTATATCAGAGAGATCGCCAGACTACATGGCATACCAGTGTCTATTGTGTCGGACAGGGATCCAAGGTTCACATCTGCTTTCTGAAAGAATCTTCACACAACATTGGGGACTAGGTTACTATTCAGTACAGCTTTTCATCCCCAGACAGATGGCCAGTCTGAGAGGGTGATCCAGGTTCTCGAGGACTTACTGAGGGCTTGTGTCATCGATTTTCAGGGCTCTTGGGAGACGAAACTGCCGTTAGTGGAGTTTACCTATAACAATAGTTATCAGGCATCTATAGGTATGGATCCTTATGCAACTCTCTATGGGAGAAGATGCAGATTTCCCGTGCATTGGGATGAAGTTGGCGAGAGAATTCTACTTGGTCTTGAGATAGTGCAGCAGACTGCAGATATTGTGACTCAGATTCGGGACCGTATGAGGACTGCTCAGAGTCGTAAGAAGAGTTATGCTGATACTCGATGACGAGATCTTGAGTTTGCTTTTGGGGATCATGTGAAAGGGGTGATGCGATTTGGTCGCAGAGGCAGGCTTAATCCGAAGTATATTGGGCCATTTGAGATTTTGGAAAGAGTTGGCACGTTAGCCTACCGTTTGGCACTACCATCAGGGCTTGCGGAAGTGCACAACGTTTTCCATATATCCATGATTTGGAGATACATCTCGAACCGTCGCATGTGTTGGATTACGAGCCTCTACAATTGACGCCGGAGTTAGCGTTTGAGGAGAGGCCAGTTTGGATTTTGGCTAGGGAGGAGCGGAGTGTAGTGACCCTGCATGGTATCACCTACTAACTGGCAACTAGTAGCATGCATTAAACTTAATACAGCAAAATAACTTAACAGAGTAAAACGTGCGGAAACATAACCATAATTTACATATCAGCTTAGTAACATAATCCAGGCTTAAATCTGTAGTGATACAACCATATCAAAAACTTAAAAGTAAACATTATATAGGTATATCGAATCCTGCTATATAATAAACTCCTCAAGGCTCCTGCTCTCTAGTCCTGCCTTGAACTACCAGCTCCGTCCATCCTGCGACCTGCCCCAAGGAATAGGGTGTCCAAGATAACAACTAGGACATGAGCGCTAACGCCCAGTACATAGATATGAGTAAACATATGTATATAATGCATGCAACATGATGACTGGTAAAGGGTCATCCGAAAAGTCATGCTCAGTACCGGCGCCACATGAGTGCTGCCACCGCACGGATCAACCTCTGGGTGCAACCACACTCGTTTAGTACACCAGAGTAGTCAGACATAAATGCCCCCGCCGTCAAGGTACTCTTAGTGATAGACTATCGAATATAGAGCTAAGCGGCTCTATAATCAGGTATAACAAGATATAAGTTCAACGTGTATATGCACATGACATATGAATATGGAAAACGGTAAATCATATATCATGCCATATAATAATGCCAAATAAATGCAACATATAAACATGTATACTCGCTGGCAATCTCAGTCAATGTGTACGTACCTCTAGGCTAGTTCAAGTATAGTAGATCCTAGGTTCCAAGCCTATATTCAAAAGTTCACCGTATCACTACATAAATTCTATAAGCCTTAACTAAGCTAATAAGTACTCCCAAAACTTAAATAGATTCCCGGACCATACCTTCGTCCATAGATAGCCCTTTGGAGACGCTAGTCTTGGATGACTATAACCACAACTTGGTTATTCCAGAACCTCTATTATAATCGATAGGGCCCTCAAGTACATAACTCACACTATATAACTGAAGAAGGAAACTCGGAATTCGTATTTAGAAATGAATCTGGGAAGCCCTATTTATAGGCAAAATTTTTGGCCTGGATCGGAACCACCGATCTCGGGATCGAAGCTTTCGATCCAGATCACGCCTTGCATGCATGACACGCCGGGATCGGAACGTCCGATCCGACGATCGGAGCTTCCGATCTCGCCTCCGATCAACACTTGTCAAAACTCGTGGCTGAGTCATCGGGTAAAGCTGGCAGCCGGAGATCGGAACGTCCGTTCCAGGATCGGAGCTTCCGATCTCGGTGCTTCCGCTGAGCTTCCGAAGTGGCTGGGATCGGAGCTTCCGATTCGGCCCAAAGTCAAAAGCCCATATTCTCTTCCGAAGTCCAATAACACTCCGAAATTGATTAATTACCTACCCTTAATCATGTTTATCATATTATTATCTTAAAATGGAATCTGGGTTACTACATTCTCCCCAACTTTAGATATTTCGTCCGCGAAATAACATCTAAAGACAAATTAAGATAACAATATGAAATATCAAACCACATTGTATTACAACAACTGTAATTACAACTACATGGTAATCAAAAATACAAAGCAAACAACTCAGGATATTCTGCTTGCATACAACTCTCAGTTTCCCAAGTTTCTTCTTCAATGCCTCGGCGCTGCCACTTTACCATTACAAGTGGTATAGTATTGTTCCGAAGAAATTTCTCCTTTCTATCTAAGAGACGGATTGGTCGTTCAACAAAAGATAGATCTGGCTCTAGCTGAATATCAGTAGACTGAATCACATGAGATTCATCAGCTATATACTGTCGAAGTAACGACACATGAAAAACATTATGTATACTGGAAAGATTTGGCGGTAAAGCCAAACGATATGCAACATCTCCGATCTTCTCCAGTATCTGGAAAGGTCCAATAAAACGAGGAGACAACTTGCCTTTCACGCCGAATCTCATCACCTTCCTGAAAGGTGATACTCGTAGAAACACATATTCACCAGGCTCAAACTGAAGTGGTCTGCAACGAATATTAGCATAACTGGCTTGTCTATCTTGAGCAACTTTGATCCTATGCTTGATCAAATCTACCTTGTCTACAATCTGCTGCACCAATTCAGGACCCTCGACTTGTCGTTCCCCGACTTCATCCCAGAAAAATGGAGTACGATACCGTCGACCGTACAATGCCTCGAAAGGTGCCATATCAGTACTACGATGATAACTGTTATTGTAGGCAAATTCGATCAAAGGTAACTGATCCTGCCAAGATAAACCAAATTCCATGACAGAAGAACGTAGCATATCCTCCAATGTACGAATCATCCGCTCTGACTGTCCGTCAGTCTCCGGATGATATGCAGTGCTCAAACTCAAAGTGGTACCCAACGCCTCCTGAAAACTACCCCAGAAACATGAGGTAAATCGCGGGTCTCTGTCACTGACTATGCTCACTGGAATCCCATGCAATCGCACTATCTCCTGGATGTATAAATGTGCCATGCAATCATAAAAATATTCCCGGTTGTAAGGAATAAAGTGTGCTGATTTTGTCAAACGGTCAACAATGACCCAGATAGCATCACACTGACTTGAAGTCATAGGTAAGTGGGTAACAAAATCCATAGTTACGTGCTCCCATTTCCATTCAGGAATCTCAAGATTCTGAAATAATCCACCTGGTCGTCGGTGTTCAGCCTTGACCTGTTGACAAACCAAACATCTCGAAACAAATTGATACACACTCCTCTTCATCCCTTTCCACCAGAATCTAGTTCGCAAGTCCTTATACATTTTCATGCTTCCAGGATGAACTGATAATCGACTCCTGTGAGCTTGAGATAGAATATCGTTCCTGAGCTTCTGCAACATTAGGTACAACCACTCGATTAGTTAAGCACAATAAACCATCTGCCTGAAAATGAAATCCAGATGTATTAACTCCATTGGCTAAACGTGCCAAACGCCGAGTCTTAACATCAGATATCTGAGCATCTCTGATCCGAGAATACAATGCTGGCTCAGATAGAATAGTATACAATCGAATCCCATTTCTCCCTTTCCTGTGCTTGAGCGTAAAACTCAATGAACAGCACTCTTGTATCATATGAGAAATTTCATTAGTCTGAAGTGCAGACAGTCTCACCTGCCGACTCAAGGCATCAGCAGTAAGATTAGCAGAACCTGGATGATATTTGATTTCACAATCATAATCCTTCAGAAGATCCATCCAGCGTCTCTGTCGCATATTCAACTCCGCCTGAGTGAATAAATACTTCAAACTCTTGAGATCCGTGAATATCTCAAATTTCTCGCCATAAAGATAATGCCTCCATATCTTGAGTGCAAATACAATGGCGGCTAACTTGAGATCATGTACTGGATAATTACTCTCATGTGTCTTCAATTGTCGAGAAGCATAGGCAATAACATGTCCATGCTGTGTTAGAACACATCCTAACCCCTGACCAGAGGCATCAGTATAGACAACATAACCTCCTGATCCAGAAGGTAGAGCTAGCACGGTGCAGTAGTAAGACGTCCACGCAGCTCGTGAAATGAATCCTCACAATCCGAGGACCATATGAAGGCAACATCTTTCCGTGTAAGCTGTGTCAAAGGTCTGACCAACTGTGCAAAATTCTCGATGAACCGACGGTAATATCCAGCTAGACCCAAGAAACTATGAATCTCAGCAACCGTCGTCGGATGAGACCAGTTCAGCACTGCCTCTATCTTACTAGGATCAACAGATATCCCTTCATTAGAAATCACATGACCAAGAAACACTACCCGATCAAGACAAAATTCACACTTGCTCAATTTTTCATACAGCTGCTTATCTCGTAACGTCTGTAAAACAATCCTCAAATGCTGTGCATGCTCATCCTTGTCATGAGAATAGACAAGAATATCATCAATGAAGACGATGACAAATCTATCCAGATATTCTCGAAATACCTGATTCATCAGATTCATAAAGACTGCCGGTGCATTCGTCAAATCGAATGGCATCACCAAAAATTCATAATGCCCGTATCTGTTCCTAAAAGATGTCGTAGATATATCTGAGTCTCGTACCCGCATCTGGTGGTATCCAGATCTCAGATCTATCTTGGAGTAAACAGAAGTACCCTGTAATTGATCGAACAGATCATCAATCCGCGGCAAAGGATACTTATTCTTGATGGTGACATGATTCAACTGTCTGTAATCAATACACAATCGCATCGATCCATCTTTCTTCTTGACGAACAAAACAGGTGCTCCCCATGGAGAAACACTCAGACGGATATATCCCTTATCTAGCAGATCCTGCAACTGCTGTTTCAATTCCCTCATCTCTGACGGTGCCAGACGATAAGGTGCTCGGGATATAGGCGTAGTTCCTGGTACTAAATCAATACCAAATTTAACCTCTCGAACCGAAGGAAAACCAGGAATCTCATTGGGGAATACATCAGGAAACTCACTGACTACCGGTAACTGATCAATACCCCTACTACTCATGGACATATCAACTGCATAGATAAGGTAGTCCTCCCCACCTGACTCCAAGACATGACATGCCTTCAGAGCCAAAACAAGTGGAATCGGAGGTCGCACACCCTCACCATAAAAATACCAGCTATCACCCTTAGCAGGATGAAACTGTACCAGACGCTGATAACAATCCACAGTAGCGTGATACAAAGTTAGTATATCTATTCCCAAAATACAATCAAAATCTGTCATCGCTAATATCATCAAATTAGCCGATAACGTATTATCCTCAAACTCTAGAAGGCAACCCATCACTAGACGCTTAGTTACATCTCCTGCTCCAGCGGAGTAGATACAACTAAATCCATATCTAATGATACATAAGGTAATCTATGTCTCTTAACAAAACGGCTAAAAATAAAGGAATGCGATGCTCCAGTATCAATTAAAACAAGTGCAGGAATACCACATAACAAAAAGGTACCTGCCAACATGCGATCACTTCCCTCAGTAGCCTGTTCTTGAGACAATGAAAATACCTGCCCTTGAGTCTGGGGATGGTAACCAGAAGAACTCTGTGGTGCTGGCTGCTGTCGTGGAAAAGTAGAAGCCTGAGATCCAATCTGTGATCCCGATCCACTAGCAGAACCTATGCGCTGAGGACAATCTCTCCGCAGATGTCCCTGCTGACCGCAAATATAACAAGCACCAGTAGCTCTTCGACTTGAAGCTGCAGAATGCTTCCCTCCACAATGACTACAAAACTCCTCCTTCTTCTTCTTCTTCCCAAAACGGAACATACCTCGTGAACCACGAGATCCAGATGAAGTAGTAGGAGTAGAAGAAGACGTATGTCCAGATTGCACAACAGATTGAGCTCTAGGCTCAAATGATCCACAAAGCTGTGCTGGCATCAACAACTGTGCACGCCTATTGCTGGTCTCCACAAGACGACAACGGTTCACCAAAGTTTCATAAGATACTGGGTCATCACAGACAACAACCTGTGAGTAGATATCTTGGTTCAGGCCTTGTAGAAAGAGATCATACTTCGATGCATCACTCTCATTAATATGAGGACTGAAAGGTAGCAGATCAAGAAATCGTTGCTGATATTGATCAATAGTCATTGATCCTTGCCTCAAAGTAAGCAACTCCATTGATCGTGCTTGGCGAACAGCTGGAGAAAAATATAGTTTTTGGAACTGCTGACAGAAATCTCCCCAAGTCACCTGTCCTCTCTCAGTACGTGCCTGAGCAGCTTTGGCATTTCACCAAAAACGTGCTCGATCCTCTAGAACAAATTCTAGAACATCCAATTTCTGATCCTCAGTACAATCGAAAGCACGAAAAGTACTCTCGAGTTTAGACATCCAACTTCTTGCTTGTTCAGGATTCTCGCCTCCCACCAAAGGTTTCGGTCCTACTTGCATGAATTTATTAATAGAGTAGCGACGTCTACCCTCATGATGACGATGTTAATCATCATGATGACGATGATGATGACCACCTCCCTGGACAACACTACCGTGACTCTCGTCAGCCATATCCTGAAAAGAATTGCACATTAAAATCCCAAATGCGCAAGAATTACTCAAAACTAATTCTAAATCCCAAGTACTAATCCCAAAATCTAAGCATGCTCTGATACCAAAAATGTAGTGACCCTGCATTTAGTAGCCAGTAACCAAAATCAGTAATTAAGGAATTAATCATTATTACTTGGGAAGAGTTCGGAAGCTCCGAAGGTGAGTTCGGAAGCTCCAAACAGGATCGAAAGCTCCGAAGGTGGATCGGAAGCTCCGATGGTATTACGTCAGGCATGACGTGTGGTTGGATCGGAAGCTCCGATCACCCCTATCCGAAGTCAACAAGTGATATTTTGACACGTGGCGGATAAGGATCTTCGGAAGCTCGATGTCAAGATCGGACGTTCCGATCGAGGTTCGGACGTTCCGATCAAGGATCGGAGGCTCCGATCGTTGTCTATAAATAGAAGGCCGAGAATTCATTTTCAATTGCCAATTCCGGATTTCCTCTCTACTCTAGTCATATTCGAGTTGTTCTAGCCTTCCTAGGCTTGACCCGGAAGTCATCGAGGCGTTCGATAGTCGTAGCGGAGTTGTGCCCAAGTTCTGGAGGTAACATCAAAGGGCTAACGACGGACGAAGGTATAGATTTTGCTTTCTATAAATATTTAGGAGTATGAAATATCTTAGTTAAGGCTTTTAGAGAACTATAATGATAGTAGTATCATTTGGCAGTGTAGAGCAAACTATAGGCGTGGACCTAGAGTTGGTAGAGCTTGCACTGATTTTAGGTACGAAAGTACTGTTCGAGATATCTTGACTGAGTATGCATGTATTATGTGACTTCATGGTTTATATGTCATTGATTAATGCTGCATTCATTTGCATACTGAGCTATCTCCTTCGAGATGTCTGTTAGTAGGGTTTTTCCCTATCCTGTTAGTGGTTGGACTTCCATCGATTTGGGTCCAGCATATCCACTGGTATTATGGTATGGGAGCCACCTCCTGAAGCGACGACACAGCGTGCTACATACCAGGGCCCGGTTTGTCTCTGTTATCTGATCCTTGACCTCGAGTTTATAGGGAGTTCACTTTGCATGCATGCATACTCATACTCTTGTACTGAGCGTTTTATGCTCACGTCTCGTACTCTGTGTTTCTGGAAACCCTATTCCATGGGGCAGGTTTGCGATTGGATGAGGCAGGTGGTTCCGAGAGGGGCTAGGCAGTGGTTGGCCAGCTGGAGCTTCGTCTTGGTTTATTTCTATTGTTATTTGGATTAATACAGTTGTTCGATCTGGTTGTATAATATTTGGGTATTTACAGATTCCTTTACTTGGGATTGTATAATGTTTATTGTTTCCGCAGTTATATTCTGATATCCATTTAATTAAGTTAATTGTATGCCTAAGTTCTGTTTAGTAGGTGATCCAGGTAAGGGTCACTACTGTTACGCCTTAAACGCATATAAATCTCGAATTATGAGATTAATGTTTTTAATGCATTAACAAGTCTTATTTCTCTATGTTTTGATGATTAACAAAACTAGGTTAAAATGTTACTAATATTTACATTGAGCTTATTACAGAGTTAAAATTTTCAAAGATGAATTAATACTAAATTCATACTCAAGATCAGAAACACAATTCGAAGAAGTTTACTACTATGGGATCGGAAGCTCCGATTGGAGATCGGAACCTCCGATCAGGATCAGAAGCATCTTCGGAAGCTAAGGGTAGATCGGAAGCTCCGATCTTGGTTCGGAAGCTCCGATCTATTTCAGGGATTTTTATATTGGTCGGAATGAGGAACGGAAGCTACGAAGAACAGGTTCGGAAGCTCCGATCGTGGTTCGGAAGGTCCGATCAGTTTCTATGTAAAATTATATTGTTCGGAAGTAGATCGGAGGCAACGAAGTGAAGCAGATCGGAAGCTCCGAACAGGATCGGACGTTCCGATCCTGAACGGCCGCCTGATAATCTTGTCCGAAAGACTTTTGCCCGACACCATATTTATTGCGCCGATCGGAAGCTCCGAAGTGGATCGGACGTTCCGATCCAGTACACCCGCGTGTCTCAGAATTCAAATTTCGGAAGCTCCGATGCAGGGATCGGAAGTTCCGATCGATGTCAAAATTTCAGCTATAAAAGGAGGCATTCCGAGGCCATTCAAATCATCCCAACATCTTCAAGTCTCTCAATCCTCTCAAGCATCATTCAAGTCATTTGTTGAGCAATTTGTAGCCCCTTTTAAGTGTTCAAAATATATTCACATATCGAGTTGTATTCGGGGTTGTAATATCGAGGGTTGTTAGTTTGTGAGTTGGTTGCTCGGTTTTATAAATACTTGTGTGTGAAGCCAAGTGTATTTTACGAGTGTTGAGGCTATCCTTGGAGCCCTTAAGGCCAAGAGTGTTGAGTTGTATCGGCGCGGTGATCGTGTCAAGTTGTAAGGCTATCCTTGGAGCCATCAAGGCCAAGACGTTCGAAGTGCTAGTGGATCCTTGGTTAATCGACTTAACCAAGAAGGGGAGACGTAGACGATTTATCGTCGAACTTCCATAAACATCTCTTATCCCTTTTACTGCTTTATTTACATTACGCATTTATTTACCGCACTTATTATTTGATTGCTTAAGTCTTCCGCTTGCGTACTTGCATAATCGCTTTAAATTGCTAAAGTTGGCAATAGAACCTAAATCCCCCCCCATTAGGTTCTAACAAGTGGTATCAGAGCCATTTGAAAATACTTTTCAAAACCTTTTTATGGCAAACCTAGCAAGTGATTATGCTCAAGGGCAATCTACTAATCGTCCTCCTCTTTTCAATGGCATAAACTACGGGTATTGGAAAAATCGTATGTCCCTATATATCCAATCCGTAGACTATGACCTATGGAAAGTGACGGTGAAAGGTCCCTATACACCTATGAAAATAGTTGATGGGGTTGAAATTCCTAAGGGAATGGATGACTTTTCAAAAGAGGACATGAAATTAATTTCGCAAAATGCTAAAGCTATGAATATCTTGCACTGTTCCTTAGATATGAACGAGTACAACCGGATATCGATGTGCTCATCTGCTAAAGAGATATGGGACAAGCTAGAGATATGTCACGAAGGCACCAACCAAGTGAAAGAAACAAAGATCGACTTACTCCAACTCAAATACGAAACATTTGAGATGGAATCCAACGAAGATGTTGACACCATGTTCCGAAGGCTTACTCAAATCATCAATGAGTTAGCACAATTGGGAGAACAATATCCTACCAAGCAAGTTTGGAGGAGAGCTCTTCGTGCCCTACCAAAAGAATGGGATGCAAAGAGAACCGCCATCATCGAATCCAACAAAGGGGACACTGCCGCCTATGATCTTGATCAACTACATGGGACCCTAAAAACCCATGAGTTAGAAGTGTCCACAAGAAAAGAATCAAAGAAAGAAGATGTCAAGCACAAAGGGATAGCCTTGACTACACAAGTCGAAGAAGATGACGATGATGACATGGCTCTCTTCGCAAGAAAATTCAAGAAATTCATGCGAGGAAACAAATTCAAAAAGGACAAGAAACCTGAGAAAGAAGTGACCTGCTACAACTGTCAACAACAAGGTCACTACGCCAATGAATGCCCACTCAAGAAGAAAGTGGACAAAGGAAAGAAGAAAGCCCTACTAGCTACCTGGAGTGATAGCGACGACGACGACGAGGAAGCAAACCTCTGCTTAATGGCTAAAAGTGATGACATCGTCTCTGACGACGATGACGAGGTACCTACTTACGATGAACTCTTACATGCTTATAAAGATATGTTTGATATGGTTAAGGTTCTTAGAAAAGAGAATAGAAATCTTAAAAAGGAATTAGAAACTAAGGAGCATGATAACCTTAGACTTAAGGATGACTTAGATCACTTAGAAAAATCTTTCGATAAATTCAATGTGAGTAGCAATAAATTGAACAACCTACTTAGCATGCAGAAATGTAGCTTTGATAAGGGAGGAATAGGCTATGGTAAAAAGTCTATAGACTTTGCTAGTCTAATTGCTAAAGCTAAAATGAGATCACCCCCTACTTGTTCTTATTGTTGCAAATCTGGTCATGTTAGACATAAATGCAGATCATTGAAATATCAATATGTTCAAAAGAGCTATATGAAATGGAGGCCTAAGAGTACTTAACAACTCATTAGTCGGCATTATGAGATCACAATCTAAGGGAGTTCAATATAGACCGGCTTAAAAATGCCTTGACTTGCGGCTGGTCTCCCTGTTGAACGTTGCTCTGTCCAAGGAAATAGGTTTTTAAAGTGGCCATATGCCCTACCTACTACTGGGAGCACTCTTAGAAAGTGGCGATGATGTTGCTATGAGAGACTGAACTCTTAGAAGTCTATTTTGTATCTCTCTTTTCTAACATTGTGGACCCAAAAGATCTAAAGGGTACCAAAATCAATTATTTTCAGGGAAACAAGAAAAATGCTCTCCCTAGCATATGGTATCTAGACAGTGGATGTTCTAGACATATGACGGGGAACAAGGATCTTCTTCAATCAATCAAACCAAAGGAGAAGGGGACTGTCACCTTTGGAGACAACAGCAAAGGAGTAATTGAAGGCATCGGCTCAATAGGTATATCTAATTCTTGTCTAATTGATGATGTACTCCTAGTGAAAGGACTTAAGCATAATCTACTAAGCATAAGTCAATTGTGCGATAGAGGTTATGAAGTCAAATTCACTCCCCAACACTGCACTGTATCATTTATTAGTGACAAATCCATAAATTTCAAAGGATATAGAAGTGAGAATGTTTACAAGGTCTCTTTAAATAATTTATCTTTATCAAATATAAAAAGCCTTGTATCCGTGAATGTTGATGATAACATTCTTTGGCATAGACGATTGGGTCATGTTGGTCCTAGTACCATCGAAAAACTTTTAAAACTTGACTTAGTCGTTGGTATGCCAAAACTTGATTTGAAACTTGATTCTGTTTGTGATGCGTGTCAATTTGGCAAACATACAAGGGAATCTTTTAAAAGAAAAAATTTTGTATCCACTTCTATGCCCCTTGAACTTCTCCACCTAGATCTATGTGGTCCCTCGAGGAACGCTAGTTTAGGAGGAAAGCTTTATGCGTTTGTCATTGTAGATGATTTTTCACGTTACACGTGGACATTGTTTTTAGCTCACAAAAATGATGCCTTTGAGTATTTTAAAACTTTTGCTAAACGAGTTGAGAATGAGAAAAATCTTTCAATAAAACAGATCCGTAGTGACCACGGAACTGAATTTCAAAATGAGAATTTTTCAAACTTTTGTATAGAAAAAGGCATCGGTCACAATTTTTCTTGTCCTAGGACTCCTCAACAAAACGGGGTCGTTGAGAGGAAAAATAGGACACTAGTAGAGATTGCAAGGACCATGTTATGTGAGCATTCTCTACCAAAATATTTTTGGGCTGAAGCAATGAACACTGCCTGTTACATCATCAATCGCGTATCAATAAGGCCAATTCTCAAGAAAACTCCATACGAGTTATGGAGGGAGAGAAAGCCTAACATTTCATTCTTTCGGGCTTTTGGATCTAAGTGCTTCATTCACAACAATGGTAAGGACAACCTTGGCAAATTTGATGCCAAATCCGATAAAGGTATTTTTCTTGGGTATTCTACTACAAGTAAGGCTTATAGAGTATTCAATAAGCGCACCTTACTTGTTAAGAATCAATGCATGTTATTTTTGATGAATCTATGTCTACTATTGTTCGCACTAACAATGATGATATAGAAATACTTGAAGAAGAGATGATTTCCTCAAGCTTAAATGAAATAGATGCTACAGTTGAGGAAACACCACTTCCTAAGGAATGGACACATCACAAAGATCATCCTAAAGATCTGATAATTGGAAGTCCATCAAAGGGAGTATCTACTCGCTCTTCTCTCAATAATATTTGTAATCATCTTGCTTTTGTTTCTCATGTTGAGCCAAAATGTGTTGATGATGCTTTACTTGATGATTCCTGGATTATTGCTATGCAAGATGAGTTAAATGAATTTAAACGCAATAATGTTTGGGATCTTGTTTCTAGGCCGCATGATAGACCTGTGATAGGTACTAAATGGGTGTTTAGAAATAAACTTGATGAGCATGGCACCATCACTAGAAATAAAGCTAGGCTTGTTGCTAAAGGATATAGTCAAGAAGAAGGCATAGATTATGATGAAACCTATGCGCCTGTTGCTAGACTAGAATCCATTCGCATGCTACTTGCTTTTGCTTGCTCTAGAAATTTTAAATTATTTCAGATGGATGTTAAAAGTGCTTTCTTGAATGGTGATTTGAAAGAAGAGGTCTATATTGAACAACCTGATGGCTTTGTTGATAATTTGTTATCTGATCACGTATATAGACTCAACAAAGCTTTGTATGGATTGAAACAAGCTCCTCGAGCTTGGTATGAAAAACTCTCTTCTTTCCTTATTACCAATGGCTTTACTAGAGGAATTGTTGATATTACATTGTTTACTTTATCTAGAGATAATGATTTGCTTATTGTGCAAATTTATGTGGACGATATCATTTTCGGTTCTACTAACGAAGATCTTTGCCAAGAATTTTCTAAGCTTATGCAAGATCACTTTGAGATGAGCATGATGGGGGAACTTAACTATTTCCTCGGATTGCAAATCAAGCAGTGCAAGGATGGGTTCTTTGTGAACCAAAGCAAATACATTAAGGAGATTCTAAAGAAATTCGGGATGGAGAACACAAAATCATCATCCACACCGATGAGCACAGCAATCAGACTCGACAAGGATGAAAATGGTAAAACTGTAGATCAATCTTCCTTTCGTAGTATGATTGGCTCCTTATTATATGCTACTGCTAGTAGACCGGACATTATGTTTAGTGTTTGCTTGTGTGCACGATTTCAATCATGTCCAAAGGAATCACATTTGTTCGCCTTAAAACGCATTTTCAAATATCTTTCAAATACTCCAAATCTCGGCTTGTGGTATTCGAAAAATTCTTTCTTTGATTTAAAAGCATATTGTGATGCCGACTTTGGTGGATATAAGGTGGACCGGAAAAGCACTAGTGGAACCTGTTTCTTTTTAGGAAACTGTTTGGTTTCTTGGTTTTCCAAAAAGCAAAACTGTGTTGCGTTATCAACGACCGAAGCCGAATATATGGCTGCCGGTAGTTGTTGTGCGCAAATTCTTTGGATGAAGCATCAATTGCTCGACTATGGCGTCTCTTTTTCAAAAATCCCTATTTTCTGTGACAACACTAGCGCCATTTGTCTTACAAAGAATCCGATTCAACATTCGCGCACCAAACATATTGACATTCGTCATCATTTTATTCGTGACCACATCGAACGAAATGAAGTTGAACTTCAATATGTTGACACTAAAAATCAAATTGCCGATATTTTTACAAAACCACTAGATGAAAATACTTTTATTCGTTTGCGTGGTGAACTTGGCATGATTGAATTGTAATCACTTGTAGGCATAAATTAAATTTAATGTCATATTAAGGGGGAGCTTAATATTAAATTCGAGCAAATTAATTTTGGATAATGCAAATCAATTGTATTTATTCAAAATTAAGAAGCTCACATTCTTATGTGAATTATTTGCTTAAATGTTAAATAAAATAAATTTTAAAAGAGTAGAAATCATGCATTCTTCCAATGGCAGATCGGAACCACCGCTCCAGATCGGAACCACCGCTCCAGATCGGAACCACCGATCCAGATCGGAACCATCGATCTGTATCCCGCCACTTTTCAACTTGCGCGGTAATTTTTCCCTCCTAGATGCGGATCGGAACCACCGATCACGATCGGAATGTCCGATCCCCATCTAATCCGACTTTTCAAATTACTTTTAACCGTCTTATCTTTAATTACCGCCTCAGGATCGGAACGTCCGAAGCTTGTTCGGAGCTTCCGATCGACACGTGGCCTTACCTCAGTGGACCGCACGATCGGAACGACCGATCCAGATCGGAGCTTCCGATCGTTCCATCCCCTATAAATATCAGATCGCTCATTCCGATTTCTTGCACCTAAAATTCTTCTCTTATCTCTATTTTATCCGATTCCAACATATTAAAATGCCTGTCAAACGCCGTTGCGATCAGGCGAGTTCTAGTCGTCCTATTATTGTCCGTGATCCTACCCAACCAGCTGTGTCTAGGCCCATACCTGATGATTATTTACATCGTCAGATTCATCCGGGTCGTATCTTAGATACTACTTACTTGGCCCAATCCCATCTCCTACTGTTGAACTTAATCAATGTTCAACATTGGGAATCCTTTTTTCAGCCATCTGTCCCCGACCGAATCTTTCCTCCACTAATTCACGAGTTCTATGCCAACCTTGAACTCGAATTAGGGCATGGTGATATTACCATTGCCACCATCGTTCAAGGTAGGCATATCATTTTTTCTTCTGCTGATCTGTCCTCCTGGTTTGATCTTCCCAGGAATGGACCCGGTGAATACTTCTCCCAAACTTGGCCACAAAATGATCCAAACTTTGATCGTGATCTCTTTCTTTCTACTATTCTCGGTCGTCAAGCCACTGCTGCTGACGATCGAATCCATCTCAAGAGTCTTTGTCCTGATTTCCAAATCATTCAAAAACTCATCACCACATCCATAGTTCCCCGCAGTGGAGACCTCTCCACTTGCAAATATCTGGATTTGTATATTCTTTTTCATATCATCTCCTCTCGACCTTTTAACCTTCCGCGCCTTGTTATGCAGACTATGCATCACACGGCAACGACGGCTAAAAAGGTTTCCTTTCCTTTTGCCCGGTTTATTAACCGGATTTTGAGTCGTTTTGATATTGATTTTGAGGGGATCCCTTCTCTTGAAATCCAGTCGAGTCATATCATCAACCATCAGTCTATTATCAGAATGGATTTATCTTGGAATCCTGTGTATTCTCGATGGGTTGATGATCCTAGTCGAGCTTTTTCTAGATTTTCTCCTATTTCTGATTTTCATCGAGACTTTTCCTCTCTTCCTCACTCTATCCAAACCAAAGGCTTTCCGACTGGTCCGCCCAACACTGATATTCCATCCTCTTCCAGTTTTGAGGCCTTTGCGTCTACCATTGGTGATCTTCCTTTCTAGGCTCCTGAGGTCCCTCCTACACCAATAAACCAATTTCCTAGCGACCGACTCTTCGAAGCTCTTCATCGCATTGAGACGAGTATGCACACTCATTTTACCGAGTTGACTGCTAGAGTTGCCTCTCTGGAGACTCGATTTGATGACTTCGCCGCTCGCTACCCTCCTCCGCAGCATGATGATGAATCTTAGATTTTTATTTTATTTTTATTTGTATTTTTTTCTTTCTTGCATTGTATTAAAAATTTATTATTGTAAATGAAATTGTTGAGTATTTTTTTATTCTATGTTTCATTACTTTTTGTTTATCACAAAGGGGGAGATTAATGGTTAAAATATTAATTAAGATAAAATTTGTTTATCTGATAAAATTTGTTTATCCGTTAAAATCTGTTGCTTAATAAAAATTGTTTATGATTATCGTATATTTTATCTCCTGTTTTTAACCAAGTTTTGTGATCATCAAAAAGGGGGAGATTGTTACGCCTTAAACGCATATAAATCTCGAATTATGAGATTAATGTTTTTAATGCATTAACAAGTCTTATTTCTCTATGTTTTGATGATTAACAAAACTAGGTTAAAATGTTACTAATATTTACATTGAGCTTATTACAGAGTTAAAATTTTCAAAGATGAATTAATACTAAATTCATACTCAAGATCAGAAACACAATTCGAAGAAGTTTACTACTATGGGATCGGAAGCTCCGATTGGAGATCGGAACCTCCGATCAGGATCAGAAGCATCTTCGGAAGCTAAGGGTAGATCGGAAGCTCCGATCTTGGTTCGGAAGCTCCGATCTATTTCAGGGATTTTTATATTGGTCGGAATGAGGAACGGAAGCTACGAAGAACAGGTTCGGAAGCTCCGATCGTGGTTCGGAAGGTCCGATCAGTTTCTATGTAAAATTATATTGTTCGGAAGCAGATCGGAGGCAACGAAGTGAAGCAGATCGGAAGCTCCGAACAGGATCGGACGTTCCGATCCTGAACGGTCGCCTGATAATCTTGTCCGGAAGACTTTTGCCCGACACCATATTTATTGCGCCGATCGGAAGCTTCGAAGTGGATCGGACGTTCCGATCCAGTACACCCGCGTGTCTCAGAATTCAAATTTCGGAAGCTCCGATGCAGGGATCGGAAGTTCCGATCGATGTCAAAATTTCAGCTATAAAAGGAGGCATTCCGAGGCCATTCAAATCATCCCAACATCTTCAAGTCTCTCAATCCTCTCAAGCATCATTCAAGTCATTTGTTGAGCAATTTGTAGCCCCTTTTAAGTGTTCAAAATATATTCACATATCGAGTTTTATTCGGGGTTGTAATATCGAGGGTTGTTAGTTTGTGAGTTGGTTTCTCGGTTTTATAAACACTTGTGTGTGAAGCCAAGTGTATTTTATGAGTGTTGAGGCTGGAGCCCTTAAGGCCAAGAGTGTTGAGTTGTATCGGCGCGGTGATCGTGTCAAGTTGTAAGGCTATCCTTGGAGCCATCAAGGCCAAGACGTTCGAAGTGCTAGTGGATCCTTGGTTAATAGACTTAACCAAGAAGGGGAGACGTAGACGATTTATCGTCGAACTTCCATAAACATCTCTTATCCCTTTTACTGCTTTATTTACATTACGCATTTATTTACCGCACTTATTATTTGATTGCTTAAGTCTTCCGCTTGCGTACTTTCATAATCGCTTTAAATTGCTAAAGTTGCCAATAGAACCTAAATCCCCCCCCATTAGGTTCTAACAACTACATTTATGGTATCAAAGCATGCATAGTATTCTTGGGATTTAGACTCTGCATAAGGTAACCGTGAGGTTCTTTTGTAGATGGCGAACTACGATGACCAGAGTAGCCATGGTAGTGGAGGTGGACGCTGGGGAGATGACAATCGTGAGCGTCATCGGGACCGTCATCATCGTCGTGGTGATGAGGATCGTTTCACTGTATGGCGATTTTTGCAGATAGGTCCTAAGCCCCTTGTTGGAGGTGAGTCTCCGGAGGATGCGGAGAACTGGTTAGACCATATGGAGATGACCTTTCAGACTTACCACTGCACCGAGAAGCAGAAAATGGAGACCCTTGGCTATCTTCTGGATGGGCGAGCCCGTACGTGGTGGAGGTTTACTTCTGCACCCTTTATTGCGGCGAGAGGAGTGGCCACCTGGGCCGTGTTCCGCACAGCTTTTCAGAAGCTGTATTTTTCTCCTGCACTCCGTCAGTCGAAGGCAGGTGAGCTACTGAGTCTGCGGCAGGGAGCCATGTCCATTGATGAGTATCAGTAGAAGTTTTTTGATCTGCTATCCTATTGCCCCGAGATTGCTGATAGCTCTGGGATGAAGTATAATTTGTTCCTTCAGGGCCTTAACCCTGAGATCCATGACTGTGTGGCGGTTGGCGACGACATGTCCTACGAGGGTTTGGTGAGCCGTTGTCACCAGGCGGAGGACAGCATTTGGCGGAACAGGTCTTTCACTCAGTCAAGGCCTGCTAGTTCTTTGGGTCCCCGTGCCCAATCTTTCAAGAAGTTTGGATCTACTTCTTCCTCTGGTTCTGGAGGTGTTGTTCGTTTCGGAAGGAAGGACAAGTGTGATCATTGCGGGAAGAACCATCCATCCGACAAGTGCCGTAGAGCTTCTGGAGCTTGTTTCCGTTGTGGAGAGACTGGTCATATCCGGAGGGATTGTCCACTATCTGGGGGAGGAGGTTCTGGTTCTGGTTCAGGATCTGGTTCTTAGGCTACCGTTCAGCAGAAGATGCAGGGACAGCCTGCTGGGAGTTCTCATTTGAGGCCACGAGCTTCTGGCCAGGTGTTTGCCCTGAGACATGATCAGGCAGTGGAGGAGAATCAGAAAGTCATCGCAGGTACATTTCTGCTTTATGTAATACCTGCTCTTGTACTTATTGAAACTGGTGCATCTCATTCATTCATTTCTGCACGTTTTGTTAAGAGGCATAAGTTACCATGCATTACACTAGACGTAGTGATGTCTGTTTCTACTCCGACGGGCCAATCTGCTTTGGCTAAGCGTCTAGTGATGGGTTGCCCTTTAGAGTTCGAAGGGAACATTCTATTAGCGAATCTTATGGTCCTTGGCGATGGACGACTTTGATTGCATTCTGGGAATCGATATGTTGACTACCTATCGAGCTTCAGTGGACTGCTATCAGAGATTAGTACGCTTTCATCCAGAGGGGAGTGAGAGCTGGTTTTTCTATGGAGAGGGAGCGCGACCCCCGATGCCTTTGGTATCAGCTTTGAGAGCCTGTCGAGCTCTAGAGTCTGGCTGGGAAGGCTACCTTATCTATGCAGTTGATTTGTCCACTGAGAGCTTTGGGATAGAGAGTATTCCTGTTGTGGATTAATTCCCAGATGTTTTTCCTGATGAGATTACGGGTTTTCCTCCTGCTAGGGAAGTCGAGTTTGGCATAGAGTTGATGCCGGGTGCTTCTCCTATTTCTCGAGCACCGTATCGTCTGGCTCCGTCAGAGATGCGTGAATTGAAGAATCAGCTACAGGATCTTTTGGACAAGGGGTACATTCGCCCTATTGTATCTCCTTGGGGAGCTCCTGTTCTTTTTTTAAAGAAGAAGGATGGGTCGATGCGGCTGTGCATTGACTACCGGCAGCTGAATCGAGTCACTGTGAAGAACAAGTATCCGTTGCCTCGTATTGATGACTTGTTTGATCAGCTGCAGGGAACTTCAGTTTACTCCAAGATTGACTTGAGATCTGGGTATCATCAGTTGAGAGTCCGTGATCAGGACGTAGCCAAGACTGTATTCCGTACTCGCTATGGGCATTACGAGTTCCTAGTGATGCCATTTGGTTTGACTAATGCGCCGGCTATGTTTATGGATCTGATGAACCGCGTCTTCAGGGAGTATTTGGATAATTTTGTCGTGGTTTTCATTGACGACATCTTGGTGTATTTGCGTAATACGGAAGAGCATGTTTTTCATTTGCGGTTGGTACTGCAGACTCTTTGAGATGAGCAGTTGTACACCAAGTTGAGCAAGTGTGAGTTCTGGATGGATCGAGTGGTCTTTCTTGGCCATATCATATCTAGGGAGGGGATTTCTGTTGATCCAAGCAAGATTGAAGCGGTACTTAATTGGTCGCGACCGACGACAGTTGCTGAGATCCGTAGTTTTCTGGGTCTAGCAGGATATTATCGTCGCTATATTCTGAACTTCTCTCAGTTAGCTCGACCTTTGACGCAGCTTACCCGCAAGGGTGTGGATTTTGAGTGGTCCTCCGAGTGTGAAGAGAACTTCTGTGAGCTTCAACGGCGGTTGACTTCTGCGCTGGTGTTGGCATTACCATCAGGATCTGGAGGGTATGTGGTGTACACTGATGCTTCTCTTCAGGGGTTAGGTTGTGTCCTGAATCAGAATGGGCATGTGATCGCATACGCTTCTAGACAGCTGAAACTTCACGAGGACAACAACCCAGTCCATGATTTGGAGTTAGCAGCCATTGTGTTTGCTTTGAAGATCTGGCGTCATTATCTGTATGGCGAGAAATTTGAGATCTTCATCGACCATAAGAGTCTCAAGTATTTGTTCACTCAGGCGGAGTTGAACATGAGGCAGAGACGTTGGATGGACTTGCTTAAGGACTATGATTGCGAGATTAAGTACCATCCGGGAGCTGCTAATCTCATCGCAGATGCTTTGAGTCGCAAGGTGCGACTATCCGCACTTCAGACTTGTTCGATGTCTAGTGCGATCAGTGACTGTTGTACTTCGGGATATACCTTAAAGCATAAGAAAGATATGCAGAGTATCCAGATGTTTGCGATATTATCTGAGCCAGCTTTGTATTCGCGGATTCGAGATGCTCAGATGTCTGATTCGAAGACCCTGCATTTAGCTCGTCTAGCTAACGAGGGTTGCTCGTCTGGATTTCATTATCAGTCAGATGGATTTCTGTGTTTGTCTGGTAGACTTGTGATTCCGCAGGATGAAGAGTTGCGAGTGGAGATTTTGTCTCAGGCGCATCACACTAAGTTGAGTATTCATCCTTGGAGCAACAAGATGTACAAAGATCTACGTACTCATTTCTGGTGGAAAGGAATGAAACGCATTGTTTATCAGTTTGTTTTGAGATGCTTGGTGTGTCAACAGGTCAAGGCAGAGCAGCGATGACCTGGAGGATTGCTTCACAGTCTGCCTATTCCCGAATGGAAATGGGAGTTTATCACAATGGACTTTGTGACCCATTTGCCAGTAACCCCGAGGAACTCTGATGCTATCTGGGTTATGGTGGACCGACTCACCAAGTCAGCGCATTTCATTGCCTATAGCCGGGAGTACAATGTGGATCGTATGGCTCGGTTGTACATTCAGGAGATCGTTCGACTTCATGGAGTGCCTGTGAGCATTGTCAGCGATCGGGACCCCAGGTTTACTTATAAATTTTGGGGGAGTGATCAGCGTGCGATGGGTACTACTCTCAGTTTGAGTACTGCCTAACATCCGGAGACTGATGGTCAGCCAGAGCGCACTATCCGTACTTTGGAGGATATGCTTAGAGCGTGCGTCATGGATTTTGGTTCAGCCTGGCAGGATCATTTGCCATTGATCGAGTTCGCGTACAACAACAGCTATCATACTAGTATTGGCATGGCACCTTTTGAAGCGTTGTACGGGTGACGTTGTCGTACTCTACTCTTCTGGGAAGAAGTGGGGGAGAGACAGGCTGAGGGACCAGATTTTATCCAGCAGGCGATAGACATTGTTGATCAGATCAAGAAACGGATTAAGACTACACAAGATCGTCAGGCCATCTATGCTAACACTAAGCGTAGGCCTTTGCAGTTCGATGTCGGGGAGAAAGTGTTTCTGAGAGTGTCACCTTTTCGCAAGATTATCAGATTTGGTCTTAAGGGCAAGTTGTCTCCCAGGTTTATCGGTCCGTTTGAGATCTTGGAGAGCATTGGCAATTTGGCTTATCGACTAGCTTTGCCACCGCATCTTTCCAGTATTCACGACGTGTTTCATGTATCTCTGTTGCGACGGTATGTGGCGGATGAGTATCATATTTTGCAGAGGTTTGAGGTTCAGGTGAGCAAGGATTTGACTTATGTTGAGAAACCTATTCGTATCCTGGATTTTAAGGATAAGTTTTTGCGGAACAAAGTCATTCCTTTGGTTTTAGTTTAGTGGCAGCGCCGAGGCACTGAGGAAGCTACTTGGGAGCTTGAGGACAGGATGCGTGAAGACCATCCTGAGTTGTTTTGATTTCATTCTTTAAGTTGTATTCAGTTGCAAATTCTGTAAACGTTTGATTTGAATAAATAATGTTTTTTATTTCTGTATTACATTCAGTACTTAAGATCTGATTTCGAGGACGTAATATCTTAAGTGGGGGAGAATGTAGTAGCCCGTAACCAAAATCAGTAATTAAGGAATTAATCATTATTACTTAGGAAGAGTTCGGAAGCTCCGAAGGTGAGTTCGAAAGCTCTGAACAGGATCGGAAGCTCCGAAGGTGGATCGGAAGCTCCGATGGTATTACGTCAGGCATGACGTGTGGTTGGATCGGAAGCTCCGATCAGGATCGGAAGCTCCGATCACCCCTATCCAAAGTCAACAAGTGATATTTTGACATGCGGCGGATCAGGATCTTTGGAAGCTCCGATGTCAGGATTGGACATTCCGATCGAGGTTCGGACATTCCGATCAAGGATCAGAGGCTCCGATCGTTGTCTATAAATAGAAGGCCGAGAATTCATTTTCAATTGCCAATTCCGGATTTCCTCTCTACTCTAGTCATATTCGAGTTGTTCTAGCCTTCCTAGGCTTGACCCGGGAGTCATCGAGGCGTTCGATAGTCATAGCGGAGTTGTGCCCAAGTTCTGGAGGCATCGACATCAAAGGGCTAACGACGGACGAAGGTATAGCTTTTGCTTCCTATAAATATTTAGGAGTATGCAATAGCTTAGTTAAGGCTTTTAGAGCACTATAATGATAGTAGTATCATTTGGCAGTGTAGAGCAGAATATAGGCGTGGACCTAGAGTTGGTAGAGCTTGCACTGATTTGAGGTACGAAAGTACTGTTCGAGATATCCTGACTGAGTATGCATGTATTATGTGACTGCATGGTTTATATGTCATTGATTTATGCTGCATTCATTTGCATACTGAGCTATCTCCTTCGAGATGTCTGTTAGTAGGGTTTTTCCCTATCCTGTTAGTGGTTGGACTTCCATCGATTTGGGTCCGGCATATCCACTAGTATTATGGTATGGGAGCCATCTCCTGAAGCGATGGCACAGCGTGCTATATACCAGGGCCTGGTCTATCTCTGTTATCTGATCCTTGACCTCGAGTTTATATGGAGTTCCCTTTGCATGCATGTATATTCATACTCTCGTACTGAGAGTTTTATGCTCATGTCTCGTACTCTGTGTTTCTGGACACCCTATTCCATGGGGCAGATTTGCGATTGGACGAGGCAGGTGGTTCCAAGAGGGGCTAGATAGTGGTTGGCCAGCTGGAGCTTCGTCTAGGTTTATTTCTGTTGTTATTTATATTAATACAGTTGTTCGATCTGGTTGTATAATATTTGGGTATTTACAGATTCCTTTACTTGGGATTGTATAATGTTTATGGTTTCCGCAGTTTTATTCTGATATTCGTTTAATTAAGTTAATTGTATGCCTAAGTTCTGTTTAGTAGGTGATCGAGGTAAGGGTCACTACACTGCATGGTATCACCTACTAACTGGCAACTAATAGCATGCATTAAACTTAATGCAGAAAAATAACTTAACAGAGTAAAACGTGCGGAAACATAAACATAATTTACATATCAGCTTAGTAACATAATCCAGGCTTAAATCTGTTGTGATACAACCATATCGAAAACTTAAAAGTAAACATTATACAGCAATATCGAATCCTGTTGTATAATAAACTCCTCAAGGCTCGTGCTCTCTAGTCCTGCCTTGAACTACCAGCTCCGTCCATCCTGCGACCTGCCCCATGGAATAGGGTGCCTAAGATAACAACTAGTACGTGAGCGCTAACAACCAGTACATAGACATGAGTAAACATATGTATATAATGCATGCAACATGATGACTGGTAAAGGGTCATCCGAAAAGTCATGCTCAGTACCGGCGCCACATGAGTGCTGCCACCGCATGGATCAACCTCTGGGTGCAACCACACTCGTCTAGTACACCAGAGTAGTCAGACATAAATGCCCCCGCTATCGCGGTACTCTCAGTGACAGACTATTGAATATAGAGCTGAGCGGCTCTATAATCAGGTATAACAAGATATAGGCTTAACGTGTATATGCACATGACATATGAATATGGAAAACGGTAAATCATATATCATGCCATATAATAATGCCAAATAAATGCAACATATAAACATGTATACTCGCTGGCAATCTCAGTCAATGTGTACGTACCTCTAGGCTAGTTCAAGTATAGTAGATCCTAGGTTCCAAGCCTATATTCAAAAGTTCACCGTATCACTACATAAATTCTATAAGCCTTAACTAAGCTAATAAGTACTCCCAAAACATAAATAGATTCCCGGACCATACCTTCGTCCGTAGATAGCCCTTTGGAGACGCTAGTCCTGGATGACTATAACCACAACTTGGTTATTCCAGAACCTCTATTATAACCGATAGGACCCTCAAGTGCATAACTCACACTATATAACTGAAGAAGGAAACTCGGAATTCGTATTTAGAAATGAATCTGGGAAGCCCTATTTATAGGCAAAGTCTCCGGCCCGGATCGGAACCACTGATCTCGGGATCGGAGCTTCTAATCCAGCTCACGCCTTGCATGCATGACACACCGGGATCGTCCGATCCGACGATCGGAGCTTCCGATCTCGCCTCTGATCAACACTTGTCAAAACTCGTGGCTGAGTCATCGGGTAAAGCTGGCAGCCGAAGATCGGAACGTCCGTTCCAGGATCGGAGCTTCCGATCTCGGTGCTTCCGCTGAGCTTCCGAAGTGGCTGGGATCGGAGCTTCCAATCTGGGTTCGGAGCTTCCGATCCGGCCCAAAGTCAAAAGCCCATATTCTCTTTCGAAGTCCAATAACACTCCGAAATTGATTAATTACCAACCCTTAATCATGTTTATCATATTATTATCTTAAAATGGAATCTGGGTTACTACACGGAGACTGAGGAAGCGGGTCATACCGATGGTCAAAGTACAGTGGCTGAATCACTCTGAGAAAAAAGCTACTTGGGAGACTGAGGCGGACATGAGAACTCACTACCCGGAGTTGTTCGGGTAAGTACTTTAATTTCGAGGACGAAATTTATTTTAAGGGGGGGAGAATTGTAGCACCCGATAATTTTTATACGTAAATTCGCATGCATAATTAGGAAAATTTAATTATTTAAATTTTAGAAACATGGTAAAATATTATTCATGTGTTATTATGTGTATTATGTGCATGATTTAAATTATTTTGGCATTTAACCCATGATTATGGAAAGTTTTGATTTTTAAGAAATTTATTATTTTGATCGTGTAGACGGGACCGTGGACGGACAAGATATTGATTTTCCATCCAAATTATTTTATGAGATTTTTAGTAGCCATAAAATATTATTTTAATGTTTTAATTCCCAAAATTTATGGTATTTTATTTATATGTTTTAGAAAGTCCATTTTTTAGCCAAAATAAGTCATTTAAATAACTTTTTAAGACCTTTTAAAATCCCTTATTATTTTATTTTGGGATTTATGTTTCTATATCTGATTATTTATTTTTTAAAGAGTTTAAATGATATTATGGTAATACAATAGTTAATTATTATCCTAAACATAATAATATTAAAGATTTAACCTAAATTCTATAACTAAACCTACGAAAAATCTTCCCAGCCGCCTCCACCCCCTTCCACCTTCATTCCCACGTTTTTCAGCAGATAACTCAAGCCCCATAGCCGATCTCTTCAAGGAATTTGGTGTTCTTCGTCGTCCCATCGTCCCGGAGCCCCGTTTATACGTCGATCCTCGTTTTTAATTGCAAAGGCATGCCTATTATTTTCCTTTCTCACCATATAAGCTAATTACACAAATTTTATGACAGATTCATCATTTTTAATTCTGATATTTATGAGTTCATGCTAGATATTGGATGTGTTATTGAGCAGCTCACGTTTTCTTCCATGTTATATGGCTCATCCTCACGTTTTCTTGCATGGGATTGGTTATGACTACTGGTGAATGGCTAGGTGGGTGTCTAAGGGTCCTTAGGATTGATCTGGGTCGTAGGTTTAAGGTGGAATAGGTTGGAACCATGGCTTTTTCCTTCTGTTGCACCAGGTCATGCAGTGCAAGGGTTCTATGGGAAAGAGGTTCATTCTCCTTCCTCGGGCCATGGTTTGACATGAGGTTGGATGCATTAGAAACCCCTAGATGTTGGATAAGTTTTGAAAGTGGTTTCACGGCATTTGGTGGTCTAAGAAGGTTGTACGAGTGAAAATACAGCAGTTGCTCATTCTTTCGCGCGAGCTGTGAAGGGGTTGATTGCAGGCCTTCGTGTGAGCTTCTCATGTCACGGATTGGGCTGGTTTTTAGTTTGTTGGAAATGCCTTGATGTTGGCTAAGTTCTAGAAGTGGTTTCATGGTCAAATATTGTCTGATCAGAAAGAACGAAAGGAATTAGTACAGCTGCATGGAGTTGGTCGTGAGCAAAAATCTGCTTGGGTTAAGTTTTGAACTTCTGGGTTTTATTTTTGGCTGGGCTCGGGCTGGGTGGTCCGGGTAAGGTCCGATGGGTCATGGGTTATGTTAGTTGGGTCCGGGTCCGTGTTGGGTAAGTGGGGCTTGGGTATTTCATTTTTAAGGTATTTATTAGTTTAAGTGGTTTTTGGGCAAAATTAAATGTTTAGAAAATTCCAAATAATTTTATTTGGGGCATTAAATAATTTATTAAGTTAGCCCAATAATTTTTATGGGCTTGGGAGCCCATGGGAATTTTTAGGCCAATCCGTGGATTTTTGGGCAAGTCTAGGAATTTATTGAGCTTAATTAAGTTAAAATAAGATGGCCATTATACGAGAATCCCCCCTTCTATCCTTACCTTAATTCCGATAATAATGTATCTCGTATGGAGCCACTATCGATTAGAGTATAGCTTGTCGGGTTTAACCGACGTCAGGGTTATAAACAGGTAGCTCTAGACTCCCCGGGGGTGGGCTTCAATATTTTTTTATTTAGGCCCAGTTAATTATAAGTAATTTATTTGGGTTAAAATATAATTTTGGGATTAGTTTAAGTTAATGGACTTAAATGTTTTTATTTAGACTCATTTTTTATTAAGGGCTTTTATTTAAAAATTAATTAGCAATTGGGCTTTTATTTACTTAATTGGTCATATTAAGATTTAATGAGTTTAGATTAAGTAATCAGCAGTCTGGACCAACCCATGAAAATTCACTAAGTCCGGAATATATATTTAATTTATTTTATGCATGAAAATTATTTTTAAGTATAAGTATATATATTATGAAAATTAATTAAATATATATTACGAACATCTTTTCAGTGCATACATACATAAAATATTCAATTATATGATTATGTTTAAGAGTTGAGCAACAAAATATTTTTATGACGGAATTTGAAGTAGTGTGACAATATAGAGGTGGTTTACCACCGCTCAAGTTCAGGAGGTAGTTTACTACGGGCATAGAGGTGACTTGTCACTGCCACGTACGTTGGTTCTGGAGACTGATCAGTCGGCACAGATTTAGTCACACTTACGGATATAACCACAGACAGATTTGAAAATGATATGTTCAACTATATTCAGTAAGCTCAGTATGTTCAGATATGATTAAGTTCAGCATGTTCAGTATGTTTATGTTTAATCAGTTATTCAAGATATTTTTTTTCATGCATGCTTGTTCATGTATATGTATTAGTATGATTACGTGATGCATTATTTTAACCCTTGTTATGATAAAGGTTTAGACAAGTTGAGCCTTTAGGCTCACTACGCTTATATGGTGCAGGTGAGGATAATGATTCATTTATAGCTCCTACTGGTGGTGAGGACGTATGAGGTCGCTGGCAGTGAACCCCGCGACCTGAGATTTTTATTGGTTAAATGCTTATTATTTATTTAAGTTTTTGTTTAAGGATTTTATTTATTATTATTATTTTTAATGTTTATACATATATGTATAGTATTATTTTTTTTAAAAAAAAATAATTTCCGCATTTTATTAGTCTGAGTCATTTCATGTGATTGTGCTAGCGGTTTGGGATGGGAAATATATCAGCAAAATAGTGGCGCATGGAAGTCAAGGAATATTGTTGCAGCTTTTACATTGTTTTTCCTTTTTACTTCTTCTCTGAGTTATTTTCCTTTAATTTCAGTTGTAAAGCTTTTCTCAGAACACTTTGAGTGCATTAATGAATCTTCATTCCTTCTGCAAACTCTCTTGAAAATTGCTCGATTTCAATATCTTCATTTGTGCACATATCATTGGTGCTCTCGTTCAACCCATCACCTAAGGCTGACGGTACCCGTTTGAAGCTTCTTGATAAGTCTATAAAAACGATACAGGGATGTCTGGACGATTATCAACAACACTCTGATGCTCGCCATGAACAAACTACTAAAAGTTTGGAAGCTCTGGAATCTAAACTTGATAAGACTCTTTTGCTTTTGGCGGAGTCCATTACTATGAATTCCTCACCACCTCCGGCCACTACACCTCAAGTAGTACCGCCGTTCCAAATGCCACCACCTGGATTTTTACCACCGATGCACCCAAATGTGTTTCTAGCACCATCCCCATACACAGGTCAATTTTCTCCAACCACAAGGGTCGCTCGTATTGATTTTCCGAGGTTTGATGGCAATGACCCCTTGGATTGGATTTACAAGGCTGAAAGATATTTTGAATTTTACCAAGTACCATCAGTTCAACGTCTTCTTTTGGCTTCCATTCATATGGATGGACCAGCTTAATTTGTTGTGGTTCCAATGGCAACACAAGACACATCAATTTAATTCATGGGAGGATTTCACACGAAATCTAGAAATTACCTTTGGGCCTTCCAAATACGAAGATCATCAGGAAACATTGGCTAAATTAACCCAAACCTCTACAGTGGCAGAATATCGCCAACGATTTGATGCTTTGGCTAATCTCATACAGGGGGTTTCTACATCTTTTCTTACTAGTTGTTTTATTTCTGGTTTACGATCGAATATTCGTCATGAGGTCAAGGCTTTTCGTCATACCACCTTATCTCAGGCTATTGGGCTTGCGCGTCTTCAGGAAGCCAAGGTAGCAGATCGCAGATCGGGATTTCGTCCATCTACCCATTCTTCTAAAGGGTCTTTATCCTCATCTACGCCAACGAGTTCTAAGCCTATTTCACAAATATTGCCGGTGGCTTCATCCGGGGCCAATCTAACCAATTCTACGGCTCCTTCTCCGATTCGTCGTCTATCGGCGGTAGAATTGCAACTTAAGCGCCAACATGGACTTTGTTTCACTTGTGATGAAAGTGGTCTGCATCCCATCGTTGCAAGTCTAAACCTCAATTATTTTTTATTTATTTTGAAGAGGAAGTGGAAGTTGAGGCTGATATTTTGCCTGAATCCGAGCTGCTAGTTTCTGATACGCAGGTTCAGTCTGCAGTGTCTTTTCATGCAATGGCAGGACAAACGACTGCTACCACTTTCCGTTTCTCCGAATCGTTAGCTGGCTTTCCGGTTCACATTTTAGTGGATGGGGGTAGTGTCACGCCCCGAGACCAAGACATGCCACCGACGTTGTTTCAAATTTACAAAAATTATAAAACAACCAGCCTCGTAGTATAGTATAAACCGAACCAGTATATTATCATAAATAAATTCCAAAACATCGTCTTTACAACTCGATAAAATCCAAAATAACAAAACAAATGTGGTAGCGTCTAAAAACTTAATAACAAAATATTATTGCAAAATTCCAAAATAAAAATAACGAAATTCAATATTAATGCTCCTCTATCACCATCCCCAAAACATATCATGTTCTCGCTCTTCTAAATCATCAACTTCATCATCTGGAAGAGGAAAAGTAAGGGGTGAGTGTTTTGGAAAACACTCAGCAAGTGGGGGCCGATCGATCATATCAAATATATACATATGTATATATTTCAAAAATTCATAGCATAATTCAAAGCGTAAACCTTTCATATCATGTCTTAACATAGCATAACATGAACATCATCATAACATAATTGACATGACATAACATAGCATAACATAACTTTGTACAGGCACTGAAATTCCTCTCATTACTCGTGGCTAACTGATCAGTCTCCTATATGTAATCCCTCTAAGGGGTGAGGTCATAGAATGGTTATTATTACCCACCGCATCAGGGCCATAACATAACATGGTTTGGAAATTTCCTTTTCACTCATAATTTGAGTCATAACAGTGCCAAAACATACTCTTAACAAATCTTATCATGAATATAAATTACATAGCAAAATTCCAAATATTATCATGAACGATCGAATTTTAAATCATACATAATATTTTAAAACAAAGTCCACTTACAATTACACGTGCGTGATAAAAAACTACGAATAGGCGAAACTTGAACCGAAAATTTGAAAGCAAAAATTTGAAAATTCAGAATTGATCGAATTTCTCGAAAATTAAGGCTGATTTCTTTGGACTTTCTTGAGCACTCTTCCTTCCAATCCCCAGACAAAAATCCTACGTGAAAGTGGAGGAAAACAATTTGGCAAAATAGCAAGCCTATTGGTCAACTTCAATTCTCGAGAATGATCAGAGGTAGTGGACAAAAAATGATTTTGAGTATAACTCTCACCTTAATCCAAAAGTTGTGGCAGACTAGTGGGATTAATAATGAATATTAATCTTCCCAATTCCCCAAGCCACCTTCTCGAGAACTTGAAGTAAGATTGATTTGATTCTAATGCTTCGAAATTTGATGGGTGAGGGAAAAATTTAAGTGATCGAAAACCAGCAAAATTCAGAAGGAATCGATGACTGAATGGTGCGGCTGCTTGCTCTTAAAAAGGGCAGAAAAAAAATCAGCCTTTGATCTTGAGTTTTGAGGAAAGAAAATTTGCTTCCATATAACTTGATTCGATTGCTCACAATACAAAGATTTGTATCCAAGATTTCCGCCATCACCGTGCACTAATTAGAAGGAAATATTTGCCTTCCAAGCTTGGGAGTTTTATTCCTTATGGATGAAACTTGGAGGCCAAGTTTCGGGCTTCACAGGTAGCACCCACTCTTTTATCCAGACTCGAGTGGCAAAACATCTTCAATTACCTATTTTATCTTCCACGAAGTTTGCTGTAGCAGTCGGTAATGGTGAAAGGCTTTTTATGGAAGGGTCAGTCACCCAAGTTCCGTTAACAATTCACGGTTATTCCTTCCAACAAGAATTATTTGTTTTAGGCTTACATGGAGCTGATGTGATTTTGGGAGCATCGTGGTTAGCCACTTTGGGCTGGGTTTGTCAGAACTATGACAAGCTTATATTTGAATTTGAACACAATGGTAAACCCATTCAACTGATTGGACAATCTTCTGCTCAATTGTCTTCTATTCAGCTTAATAGTTTCTTGCGCCTGGCTGATAATCATGGGGTTGCTCAACTTTTTCGCTTGGATTTGGTTCTGGTAGCGCTAAGTCGCGTCACGCCCAAATTACCCAACTCAATCAGATAACCACAAAAATGTAGTAGTGTGAGTAGGGATCGTTCCCACGAGGAAATGTAAATTTAATATGTTCTAAATAAACTAAAGGAGGTTTTTGAGTTTTGGAACTTAAATACTGAAATTTCAAACAAATAAAATTAAATATTATCACTATCATGCAAGAATGAAAATTTAACTGGAGAAATCAATAAGAAACAAGCCTTGGTATCAGTCGACTACACCCTTGATATTCATTCATTCAATCATCGATTTCCTAAAAATAATTAATCCTATCAAATATTCATCATTGAAAATCAAATTCCTGTTTCACCTTAAGCTTAGTTAATTAGACACTAGCGTTCTAGATTAACCCTTACCAATAAATCAACCCAAATACCAGCGATCTAGACTTAAATCTAAGGTAGCATTCATATGAGTGAAACTGATGGATCTAGACAACACATGCACCAACAGATGTATTTAGCCTAGTCAATAGTTGTTCCCACAAATTAATAAATTCAACAGCAGAAAATATCACACGTAGTTGCTTCGCAAATTAGTTGATTCAAACAATTAGGGATTTGAATTCTAATTTAGCTATTGTTTGCATAGCAAAATCCTAAGATTATGTAAGAGTGGGTGCCCAGTGAGCCAACCGTGTGGCTATGGGCTTTGATGACTCTTCGTATAAACAATCTTTTGTTTAATATTATTTACACTTTTATTAATGGCAATGACTTTATATTACTTCATATTGTTATATTGTGATATACTATTGTTGTTTTGATAAAGACCTTGAATATACCATAGTGTATGTAAGATGTGGTAGAACATGGGGATGTCTATCATGAAATACATCTTATAGTCACTGTATATTCTAAAACCGTTCCTAGTCGATTGAGCCGTCCGATAATAAGGATAAGGATCGCTCGAGTTTGAGACTAGCATTTGCGATGCGGAGTACCACGTTTCATTGGTAGGGAACATGGAGATGTTCGAAGCATGCAAATGGATATTCATAGGATGAATAATCGAACTACCCTATCCGGACTTTCCAAGTGGTTATCACTTATCGAGTGGATGAAGTCCGCGGTTTTGGTTGTACACCATTAGTCCTTACGACTTGAAACATCATGGAGACTCTATATGCTAGTACTGTGCTTTGACTCGTTTACCGACTCTGAGGGGGTCATCAGGTGTCGAGATTGGGTACAGTTACAACACATATAGGAGTCGATGCATTGTTGTCAAGGATTCACCACATACTTGCGAGTGTGGATATCCTATGCGATCTGAGGAGATATTAGTGTGACAAATCTCTGGCCAGAGTACTTGATGTGATTTAAGAAATGGTTTCTTAGTAGCACATGCGATGTCACTAATTTGATCTTCAAGATGTATTGCATAGTTATCGAATCTTGAGCGACTCTCGATATACCAATGGTTGTTGATTCGATCGGGATATTTGGATGAAGGGACCGTACTGTACGCTAACCAAAATCTACTGGTTCTTGTAGGCACTATCAGTGATACCTAGGGAATCATGGGGCGATGTTGCTAGGCGCTTTACCATGATTCGTTGGGCAAGTCGGAAAGTGTTGTTCCGAGTCACAAGGAGTTGTGAGCCCACGGCTAGCTGTATCCCTGAACCATTGAGGGTCACACAGTGTAATGGAGTTTTAATCCCCGTTGAGATAGTTAAATTTAAAGAGTTAAATTTAATGAACAAAGAAGTTGGACTTCTTAAATAAGAGTAAGGGAGTAGGATTTCCTAAAATGACATAGGGATGGACATTTTTGGAAACCACTGAATTCGGATTCAGGAAAATTTATTTTGACTTTAAAATGTGCAGAAATGGTTTCTGTGCACATTGGTGAAATTGGTTCATCAATCGGAGTCACGATGAATTTTATATTAATTTCTGAACGTGCGGGCTTTGCTTGTCGGGCCCTAACTTATGATTAATGGGCCCTAAGGTGTTAGTGGCCTGCATTATAAATAAGTTATTGCATTACAGAAATTAGACACAACAGGTCATTATTGAGAGACAGGATTTTCGAAAATAAACCCTAGCCTCCTCTCAAGTTTTCGGCCGCCCCCCTTCACTCTGTCAGAGAAAATTCCGGTCTGTGATTTTTGAATTGCAGTCAGGAATAACGAATCAGATTCGTTTAATCTCTTCGCAGAAAAACTTCTGATAGATTTTCTAGTGCAATCTATCAGAGGGATTTAAACCCCATTCGTGGACCTGATTGAAGGAGTTCATCAGTTCCTGGGAGATACAAGAAGCGCAGAGAAATCTGTATGGTGTCCATTAATCTCGATTCGAGATTGAAGGTAAAATTTAATTAATTGTTATTTGAATTTTACACACACAATAATTTAATCGTTGAATGGTTGATACCCACACCATGGAATTGTTCCATGATAAAAATTTTTAAAACTTCCGCTGCACCGGGTATCAATCGTGATTGATCTGACCGCCAGTTTTCCAACAGATTAATCCTAAAATCTCGCATACAAACATGAAATAAAACAGATCAAATATCGATACTCAATAAGAATTAAACACTGAAAATCGAATCTCATGAATAAATTATATCAAGGTTTCGTCTTGCTCAACCAAGTATAAAAGTTTAGCTACAACGATTCATCAAAAACTCAAGAAAAATTCAAAAGAAAAGAAGAAAACTTGAGAGAAAGTTGTAAGAACAAAACCTAGCCGCCTTAGAGATTGTAAAAGTCTGATAATAATCTCTCAAAAACAGAATAAAAGCGTAATAAAAGCTAGAGTCCAAAATAACAGAGTTTCTAAAAATAAAACTTCTTTCCCGAACAGCGACGCTCGCTCGATCGGTTAAAGTCTACCGATCGAGCGAGCCAAAATATAGCACCCTTCTGGTTTCAAAATACGCACGCCGCTCGATCGGTTGAAAGCTGCAGATCGAGCGGCCAAAAATATTCAAGCCTACTGTCTTCGCAATACATGCTCCGCTCGATCGGTTGAAAGCTGCAGATCGAGCGAGGGCTTTCCTTCAGAAATATCTCGGCATATCCATTGCTTCTAAGATCCGTCTTTGTATCCGCCAAAATGCACAACCTAACCACAAAACCGGAGAACACATCTTGCAAACACAGAATATGAAATACTAACAAAATACATAAATAAAACACGTAAACGAATGCAAAACAACAACAAAATGACATTAACAAATGCAACAAAAATTCAACTATCAAATTCCCCCACACTTACTCCTTATTCGCCCTCGAGTAAGTCATGCAAAACAAAATGAAACAAAACAAACACATACGCAAGGACGATCATGCATAATATAGCCTCAGAAAAGTCTTTCCATAAAAACAAATGCACATGTACTCTCGATAATCAATGATACACCTTCAGTTGAATGCGAACATGTGTGTGTGACCTGTTACCCCAGTTACATGCAACTTCAAAAGACAAAGTGTCAAGACTGTTCGCAAACCTAAAAACAATTCAGTGCAAGTCTCACAATCAAAAACTCTCCTCCCAACAATCCATCAACAAAACACAAACTCTCTTAAGCAAATTACGCACCAATTATTTTACTTCTTTTACAGTCCCAATAATTACCCGCATACTTAGCTATGAAATAGTGAATAGGATTTCATTCACTTCCCAAGCCCGGATGGAACTGATGCCTTACTAATAATTTTTTTAATTTTTTTTTCAAGGTTTAACCCCATTTTTATCCGCAAACTTAGCCATAAACAAGATGAATAGGATTTCAAACATCTCGCTCGCAACCCGAATGGAGTCGATTGCTCATAAGCATGTTAATACAGTTGGTTTCAAAAAAATATTTTTCTAAAAGTACCCAAGAGAGTAAATGCTATATCAAAAAGATCATTGAGACTCAAGAACCATCAAGTTCCACAAACACCTATTATTGTGCAATGGTCCAACAGACATTCACAATATCAAATACATCGCTACACTTCACTGGTTAAACATGCGTGCTTGGAATATTCAACAAACAACCTACGGTTTCTCAATCTGATCAAGAGCCAAAAGTTTTCCAAAAATTCTCAATTTTTTCAACATAACTTCATCATAGGCTAACAATTATTCAACATACAACCTACGGTTTCTCAATCTGATCAAGAGCCAAAAGTTTTCCAAAAATTCTCAATTTTTTCAACATAACTTCATCATAGGCTAACAATCTCATCCTCAACTCATGCATAAGACATCATAGGCTAACAATCTCATCTTCAATTTCTGGCAGAGGAACAGGAGCGACATATTGAAATAGGAAGCGTGGCGGATATGGCAGTGCAGCAGGAACGGTGGAAGTGTCAATGCCCAGATGCGTAGAAATACCGCGGATTAAAGAATCCATAACTTGAGCGTTGTGAGCCGCCACAGTGTTGTATGCATCGAGGTGATGAACGTATGCGGTAAGCTCACGGATAGCATCGGCTTGAGAGCGACGAGGAGGCTTAGGTGGTCTTTGGGGTATCGGAGGATAATAAAACTGTTCGTCTTGCACAAAATGCTTAATGCGATAGGCCCTCTTGGCCTCGATAGTGGCTGGGTCTATTTTTTGCTTAGGCTGCAACCACTCTTCATCATTACAAACGGAAACCCCGGCGCGGAGGCACAAAACAGTGATGATCATTGGAAAGTAGAGACCCACGATGGGAGAAGTAATCGACCGGTGAATCTCGCTATGGATCATGCACCCCATATTAACTGGCCACCCCATATCAAGAGCATAAAGGAGGAGAGCACGCTCAATACTGACTTCGCTAGAATGTAATATCGGCATCAGACGCCGAGTCAGAAAATCATACCATGTAGCAGGAAGCACATGCAAATAGTGCTCTAAAAAATTCAATGAAGACACTGGGTCAACCCACGCAGCTCAAGGATAGGCCAGTTGGACAAGCAACTCATCCAAATTCGGGTCAATTTTGATGCTTTGATATAGAGAATCGTCGACCTCCGGTATTTCAAACAAAGAGTTCAACTCTTGGGGCAAAAAGGAAATCAATTTCCCTCGGACAAACGCCTTACTATCCGTTCTCTCCTCCGCATTAGCATAGAATTCACGGACAATCGGTACGACAGCGGGAGGAGGTTGCGCGAAAAATTTTGTCCAACCACGTTCTTGAATAAACCCAAAAACTTCACTATCACAAAATTCTAGTTTGAATCCACGCTTGGGAATGGGAGAGCGGGTTACCTTAGCGGTGATGTAGCGATCACGAGCCGCTTCATTGACAAAGAGCCCGGTGAAGTTGGCGTAAGAGCGAGCTGCGGCTGCTCCTTGAGAAGATGATTCGCCTTGAACTCGGTTACGTTTAGGCCCCATGTATACACCAAAGAAGACAAAAAGAATAGTAGATGCAATTCGGCGAACACTTGGCGTGCAACAGAATTCCGGTGGAATCTCCAAGTTATGTGAAATGAATTAGCGAAGATAAGGTATGTTGGAGATGCACGGTTGAGGGTGATGATCGGAACCTAAGAGAAGACAGTGAAATGGCCGGTGGCACTTAGTCGCGTCAGTGCGGCAGTGACAGGGCTGATGAGAGAGCGGTGGTGTGAGCAATTCCCGGAGAAGATGATGACCAGAGATATCAGTGCGATCGCCGAGTAATTCCCTACGATAGAAGATGAAAATTATGAAGGAAATTAGAAGAACGATTTTGGGGATTTAGGGAGTTAGAGAGAAAGAGGGGTGATAAAGATAGAATGAAAGAGGGGAGAAGGGGGAAATCCAGTTTTTATTCGCGTAATAAGCCTCTCGCTCGATCGGGTGAAAGTTGCCGATCGAGCGAGAGAAAAAACCCCAACTTACTGTCCGCATAAATGTGCTCTCGCTCGATCGGTAAGATGTGACCGATCGAGCAAGAGAAAAAACCCAAACTTACTGCCTTGATTTAAAAATATGCCCGCTCGATCGGTAGGATGTGACCGATCGAGCGAGCCAAAAAAACCCAACATTCTGCCTGCTCAAAAAAAGCAATCGCTCGATCGGTAGGATGTGACCGATCGAGCGAGCCAAAAAAAAATTTCAAATTATTTTTGGTTTTTTCTATTTTCCTAAAAACAAAAAAAAAAAAAATAAGTGGCAACAAAAAATGCTGAAATAAAAGAAGGGAAAGGAGAAATAAAGAACATTGGGTTGCCTCCCAGCCAGCGCTAAATTTACAGTCAGTCTATAGCTCGACTGCATGTGACGATTCACTTGACATTTGGCGGAGCATCGAGAGTGATATCATGCTCATCCCCTCCTACATTCGCTTGGACCCCTTCATAGTAGTGTTTAAGTCGGTGAAATAAAATAAGGGAAAGGAGAAATAAAGAACACTGGGTTGCCTCCCAGCCAGCGCTAAATTTATAATCAGTCTACAGCTCGACTACATGTGACGATTCACTCAAAATTTGGCGGAGCATCGAGAGTGATATCATGCTCATCCCCTCCTACATTCGCTTGGACCCCTTCATAGTAGTGTTTAAGTCGGTGGCCATTCACCTTAAATGTTTTGGATGTGTCCAAGCTTTGAATTTCGACTGCACCATGGGGAAAGACATTAATAACAACAAATGGACCATTCCAACGTGAACGCAACTTACCTGGAAATAGCCGAAGTCGTGAGTGATAGAGCAGAACTTTCTGTCCGACTTCGAATTCCCGTCTAAAGATCATATTGACGTGGAAGGCTTTTGTTTTGTCCTTGTAAATCTTTGAGCTGGCATAAGCACCATTGTGGATCTCTTCTAATTCTTGCAACTGCAGCTTCCGGTGCTCGCCGCTCTCATCCATCTACATGTTAAAGTGTTTTATAGCCCAATAGGCTCTATGCTCCAATTCCACTGGAATATGGCTTGGTTTTACAAATATCGGGCGATATGGGGACATTCCAATCGGCATCTTGAACGCGGTTCTATAAGCCCACAAGGCATCATCCAAACGCAAGCTCCAGTCCTTTCTTGTTGGATTCACGATCTTTTCTAAGATGGACTTGATCTCTCTGTTCTATACCTCAGCTTGACCGTTGGATTGTGGATGGTATGCAGTGGAGATCCTGTGCGTCACATGGTACTTTTTCAGCAGACTGGCCACAGTTCGGTTGCAGAAGTGCGTTCCTCTATCACTGATGATGGCTCGTGGAATCCCAAACCTAGAGAAAATATTGTTCTTAATAAACTCTGCAACAACTTTAGAATCATCAGTACGGGTGTCCTTTGCTTCCACCCATTTCGAGACATAGTCCACAGCAAGAAATATATATATAAATCCATACGAACTTGGGAAAGGCCCCATGAAGTCGATTCCCCAAAAATTAAAGATTTCACAAACTAAAATAGGTTCTTGGGGCATCTCCTTACGTTGGTAGATATTACCTGTCTTTTGGCATTGAGAGCACGACTTACAGAACACGTAAGCGTCTCGAAATAAGAAATGCCAGAAAAATCCGCAGTCCAACACCTTTCTTGCTGTCCTTTTTGCTCCAAAATGACCACCACACGCATACGAATGACAAAATGTGAGAATAGGGATTACCTCGCTTGCAGGGACACATCGTCATATGACTTGATCAGCACAGTGTTTCCACAATTATGGATCATCCTACACATAATACTTGGCATCGCTTCTCACCTTATCCTTTTGTACCTTGGAGAATTCAGAGGGAAACCCTTTAGTAACTAAATAATTGACAATATTTGCATACCAGGGTAATTCTGTGCTTGCTGAAAACAGCTGCTCATCAGAAAATTCTTCACGCAAGCTCAGCTCCTCATCGATATGAACTAGGCGCCTCAAGTGGTCAGCGACTCGATTCTCGGTTCCTCTCTTGTCCTTGATATCCATGTCAAATTCGCTCAGGAGTGGTATCCATCTTATTAGCCTTGGTTTCACCTCCTTCTTCGCCATCAAAAAACGAAAAATTGCATCATCAGAATAAACAATGACTTTAGCACCAAGTAAATAAGAGCGAAATTTTTTTAATGCAAAAACTACAGCTAAGAGATTCTTTTCAGTGGTGGAGTAGTTCCGTTGGGCATCGTTTAGGATACGCGAAGCGTAGTATATAGCATGCGACGCTTTCCCAACTTTTTGGCCTAAAATCGCGCCAACTGAATAGTCGCTGGCATCACACATGATCTCAAATGGTTGGCTCCAGTCTGGTGGTTGGATTATTGGTGCAGATGTCAATGAGTATTTGAGTTTGTCAAAAGACTTTTTGCATGGTTCATCAAACTCAAACGGGACATATTTTTGCAACAGTTTTCACATGGGGGATGCGATCTTGGCGAAGTCCTAAATGTATCTCTTGTAGAAACCTGCATGGCCAAGAAACGAACACTCCCGCACACATGTGGGATAAGGGAGAGACTGAATAATATCAATTTTAGCTTTTTCTACCTCTATTCTCTTAGATGAAATGACATGACCCAACACAACACCTTGCCCAACCATAAAATGACACTTTTCAGAATTTAGGACTAGGTTGGTTTCGATACACCTCTTAAGGACAAGAGCAAGGTTAGACAGACAGTTTTCGAATGAATCACCATAGACAGTGAAATCATCCATAAAAACTTCTAAGATATGCTCGATGAAATCAGAAAAAATACTAACCATACATCGTTGAAAAGTGGCCGGTGCATTGCAAAGTCCAAAGGGCATTCGTCAATATGCAGTGCCAAATGGGCAAGTGAATGTCGTCTTATCCTGATCTTTCGGCTCAATAGCAATCTAAAAATAACCAGAATAGCCATCAAGAAAACAATAACAAGGATGACATGTCAAACGTTCAATCATTTGATCAATAAAAGGTAAAGGGAAGTGGTCCATTCGGGTTCTAGCATTTAACTTCTTATAATCTATACAAACCCTCCACCCCATTTTGAATTCGGGTGGGAACCAATTCATCATCCTTGTTCTTCACTAAAGTTATTCCGGTTTTCTTGGGCACCACTTGGACTGGACTGACCCACTGACTGTCAGAAATCGGGTAGATGACTCCAACTTCAAGGAGTTTCAGAATTTCAGCCTTCACCACCTCCATCATCAGTGGGTTCAACTTTCTTTGCGGCTGAGGTGAGGGATTCGCTCCTTCCTCCATCAAAATTCTGTGCATGCATGTAGAAGGGCTAATTCCATTGATGTCTGCTATGGTCCATCCGATAGCAGTCTTGTGCTCTTGTAGTACTTTGACTAATTGTTCCTCTTGGTCGGCTTCCAAACTATTGGAGATGATGACTGGTAATGCTTCTCCTTCTCCAAAGAAAACATACTTGAGATGTTTTGGAAGTGTCTTTAGTTCGACCACTGGTGCCTGCAAAACAGATGGAAGGCGCCGAGTATTAGAGATTGGTAATGATATATAAAAGATATTACCTGACTGAGGTAGCTCAGGAGAACTGTTCAGAATTCCCTCAATCTCCTTCATGTCTTCACTGAATCCAATTCCATCCTCCTGCTGAATGGGTGCAACAATAGCCACCTTGAGCTCATCTTTTCCTGCATGCTCACAATAATCTTGTGTCAAGTAATCCACAATATCAACAGAAAATACACAATTATCACTGTTAGGAAATTTCATGGCATCATAAATATTAAATTTCACAACATCACCATCAAATTCCATAGTGAGTGTGTCACTGTGAACATCAGTTTTAGTCATGAAGGTTTTCAAGAATGGTCTTCCTAACAAAATAGGACTATTATGATAACCGTTTTCCATGTCTAGCACATAAAAATCTGCAGGAAATACCAAGTCATTTACTTGCACTAACACATCTTCCACTATTCCCCTAGGGTATGCATTAGACCTATCAGCTAACTGAATAACTATTCCAGTTTTATTCAATGGACCAAGTTTCAAGGATGCATAGATATAATATGGCATAACATTGATTGATGCTCCTAGATCTAACATGGCCTTCTCAAGTCTAACATTCCCTATAGTGCATGGGATAGAAAACATACCTGGATCCTTGTATTTTGCGGGCAATTTTTGTTGGATCACATCAGATACGTTCTCACCAAGCTCCACTTTTTGACAACCCTTCAGTGTCTGTTTCCTCTTTGTTGTGCATAATTCTTTCAAGAACTTCGCGTATCGAGGTACCTGCTTAATAGCATCTAACAACGGAATATTCACCTCACATCTACAAAAAGTCTCATAAAGATCCTTTATCCCTTCATCTTTTCTAGACTCCTTAAGTGCTAAGGGAAAAGGGGCAATAGGCTTATACTCAGAAATTGGAGGAAACTTACCTCTTGGCGCTTCTTCCTTGGATGCTTCTCCATCAGTCAATTTCGGCTCTTCTTGCAGCTCCTCTTTGGCTGAAGTATCCACTTCTTTCTCCTTGATCTTCAACTCCTTCCCATTCCTTAGAGTGATTGCACTTGCGTTTTCTCTTGGGTTTGGAATTGTTTGAGATGGTAAAGAATTGGAATGTTGTGCTTCCAACTTATTGATGGCGGTGGCGAGCTGTCCCATCTGGGTATTCAAGTTTTGGATATTTGCTCTTGTTTCCTCTTGGAAAGTTACAGTATTAGTAGCAAGATCCTTAACAATATTTTCAAGAAACTCACCCGGATTGGGAATCTGAGGACGCTGCTACTGTTGAGGATACGGTGGCCTATAAGCTTGATTGTATGGTGGTGCTTGAGGCCCAGATTGGTTCGCCTGAGGGTTCCCATATCTCAGATTTGGATGATCCTTCCAACCAGGATTATATGTGTTGGAATAGGGATCATATTTCCGCTATGGTGGTCCAGGAAATCCTCCAGTAGAATTGACTTGTTCAACCGATTCTTCTTGAAGTGTGGGACACATATCAGTAGCATGTCCCACTGCAGCACAAATCCCACACGCCTTTGCAATCTGTCCATTCCCTACAGCCATCTGACGCAAAAGAGACGTCAATTCAATTAATTTTTGCTCAAGGGAAGAGACATTTACCTCACTATTCTTCTTTGGCACATGCTCATTCCTGATGGTGCCAAATTGTTGAGAATTGGCAGCCATATTCTCAATTAAATTCCTCGCTTGTACCGGCGTTTTATCCATAAAAACTCCTCCACTTGTTGCATCTAGCATACTCCTGTCATGAGGCAACAAACCTTCATAGCATAATTGAATCAATTGATTTTCACTTATCTGGTGTTGCGGACAACTAGCACAAAGCTTCTTGAACCGCTTCCAGTATTCATGCAGTGATTCCCCTGAGTATTGCTTGATTCCATAGATTTCCTTCCGGATGTTCACAGCTCTAGAGGCTGGGAAATATTTTTCCAGAAAGATTCTTTTCATCTCTGTCCAAGTTATGATAGAGCCAGAGGGCAAGTAATATAGCCAATCCTTAGCAGCACTCTTCAAAGAGAAAGGAAAAGCTCTCCGCTGAATCTGCTCCTCTGTCACTCCATGGGGTTTCATACTCGTGCAAACCACGGGGAATTCCATCAAGTGTTTATTCGAGTCCTCACCTGCAAGTCCATGAAAATCAAGTAATAAGTGAATCAATCCAGATTTAAGCTCAAAAGTAGCATTATTTTCTAATGTAGGAAAAGTAATGCATAAAGGTTGTTGATTTAAATCAGATTCGCATTAGCAGCCATTTCTTATTCTGGGAATGCAGCTCGAGCAGCTTCCTCTTGTTGTTTCCTATGAAGTTCTCTCCTTCGCCTATGCAAAGTCCTTTCGATCTCCGGGTCGTAGAGAAAGACTTCTTTAGCAAAATCACCTGAAAGCATGAACGAGAGAGAACTAAAAACAAAGAAAAGATAGGAGAGTGAGATTAAACAAATTAAAACAAAAATAAAAAGAACACAATAAATTAAACACCGTCCCCGGCAACGGCGCCAAAATTTGGTAGCGCTAAGTCGCGTCACGCCCAAATTACCCAACTCAATCAGATAACCACAAAAATATGGTAGTGTGAGTAGGGATCGTTCCCACGAGAAAAGGTAAATTTAATGTGTTCTAAATAAAAGAAAGGGGGGTTTTTTAGTTTTGGAACTTAACTACTAGTATCGGTCAACTACACCCTTGATATTCATTCATTCAATCATCGATTCCCTAAAAATAATTAATCCTATCAAATATTTATCATTGAAAATCAAATTCATGTTTCACCTTAAGCTTAGTTAATTAGACACCAGCGTTCTAGATTAATCCTTACCTATAAATCAACTCAAATACCAGCGATCTAGATTTAAATCTAAGGTAGCATTCATATGAGTGAAACTGATGAATCTAGACAACACATGCACCAACGGATGTATTTAGCCTAGTCAATAGTTGTTCCTACGAATTAATAAATTCAACAGCAAAAAATATCACACGTAGTTGCTTCGCAAATTAGTTGATTCAAACAATTACGAATTTGAATTCTAATTTAGCTATAGTTTGCATAGAAAAATCTTAAGATGGCCAATCCTAAAATCTCGCATACAAACATGAAATAAAACAGATCAACTATCGATACTCAATAAGAATTAAACACTGAAAATCGAATCTCATGAATAAATTATATCAAGGTTTTGTCTTCCTCAACCAAGTATAAAAGTTTAGCTACAACTATTCATCAAAAACTCAAGAAAAATTCAAAAGAAAAGAAGAAAACTTGAGAGAGAGTTGTAAGAACAAAACCTAGCTACCTTAGAGATTGTAAAAGTATGATAATAATCTCTCAAAAACGGAATAAAAGCCTAATAAAATCTAGAGTCCAAAATAACAGAGTTTCTAAAAATAAAACTTCTTTCCCGAATAGCGACGCTCACTCGATTGGTTAAAGTCTACCGATCGAGCGAGCCAAAATATAGAACCCTTCTGGTTTCAAAATACGCGCGCCGCTCGATCGGTTGAAAGCTGCAGAACGAGCGGCCAAAAATATCCGAGCCTACTGTCTTTGCAATTCATGCTCCGCTCGATCTTTTGAAAGCTGCAGATCGAGCGAGCGCTTTCCTTCAGAAATATCCCGGCATATCCATTGCTTCAAAGATCCGTATTTGTATCCGCCAAAATGCACAACCTAACCACAAAACCGGAGAACACATCATGCAAACACAGAATATGAAATACGAACAAAATACATAAATAAAACACATAAACAAATGCAAAACAACAACAAAATGACATTAACAAATGCAACAAAAACACAACTATTAGGTTTCCGTGGAACCTACTAGTTTTGAAGTTTTACATCCAGAATTGAAGGTGTTATTGGCTCAATTTGCTACGATCTTTGAGAATATGCATGTCGTACCTCCTTCTCGAAGTTATGATCATGCTATTCCATTATTATCGGGCTCGAGTCCTATTAATGTTTGACCATACCGCTATCAACACTATCAAAAAGCAGTCATTGAAAAACTAGTTTCTGAAATGCTAGCAGATGGAATAATTCAACCAAGTTTGAGTCCGTTTTCTTCTCCAGTGGTATTGATATAGAAAAAGGATGGCACGTGGAGATTTTGTACTGATTATCGAGCTTTAAATGCAATTACTATTAAAGATTGCTTCCCTATTCCAACCATGGATGAATTATTCGATGAGTTAAAAGGCTCTTGTTTCTATTCTAAATTGGACATGCGGGCAGGTTACCATCAAATACGTGTCAAGCCAGAAGACATTCATAAAACGGCTTTTCGTACCCACTAAGGTCACTACGAATATATAGTAATGTCGTTCGGCCTTACCAATGCACCTGCTACATTTTAGGCAGCTATGAATACCATCTTTCGCCCTTATTTGCGGCAGTTTGTGTTGGTTTTTTTTTATGATATATTAGTGTATAGCAAACATTGGCAGGAACACTTGGAGCATTTACGTACGGTTTTTCAGTGCCTCTTAGATCATCACTATTTTGCAAAGAGATCAAAATGTCAGTTCGGTCGCAAATGTATTGAATATTTGGGTCACTATATATCGGTCAAAGGAATTCAAGTAGATAATTCAAAGATTCAAGCGATGCTAGATTTGCCAGTGCCACATTCATTGAAGGCACCACGGGGATTCCTTGGCCTCAGCGGTTTCTATAGACGATTTATCAAGGGTTATGCCTCCATTGGAGGGCCTCTAACTGATCTCTTAAAAAGAGATTCATTTATTTGGACTTCGGATATAGAGGCTGCTTTTATTCTTCTCAAACAAGCCATGACTTTTGCTCCTGTTTTGACATTACCAAATTTTGCTAATCCATTTTCTTTGGAAGCTGATGCATCGGGGATTGGGATTGGAGCGGTATTATCTCAACAAGGACATCCTATTGCATTCTTTAGTCAGAAATTATCTACAAGAATGCAAGCCGCCTCTACTTACCATCGTGAGATGTATGCTATAACTCAAGCAGTAAAAAAACGGCGTCATTATTTATTGGGTCACAAGTTTTCTATTCTCACTTATCAGAAAAGTATCAGGGAACTAGTATCACAGACGATACAAACACCCAAACAACAGTATTGGCTATCGAAGCTTATTGGTTTTAACTTTGAAATTCGGTATCGAACAGGCCGAGAAAATCAAGTGGTTGATGCTCTTTCTCGAGTTCATTGCCATACCCTGACTGTTTCTTCTCCACAATTTGATTTCATTGATGATCTTCGTGCTGCTAATAGTACTGATACAGAATTTTTAACAATCCGTAATCATGTTCAAGTTCAGGATGTTTCTTATAACAAGTTTTCAATCAGAGGGGATTTGTTATATTTCAAACACCGTTTAGTTATTTCGTCTCAGGGAGATTTAAAGAATAAATTACTTGCTGAATTTCACTCTTCAATTCAAGGTGGACACACAGGTTTTCATCGTACCTTCTATCGTATTGCTGCAAACTTTTATTAAAAAATATGCGCTTGGATGTTCGTTCTTTTGTTGAGAAATGCCTTATTTGTCAACAAGTTAAGCCTAGTCACTTGGAACCAGCTGGTTTTCTACAGCCTTTACCAATTCCAGAAAGAATTTGGAAATATATCTCGCTAGATTTCATTGTGGGTCTGCCAATATCAGGAGGAAAGACAGTGATTCTTGTGGTGGTTGATCGGTTGTTTAAATATGCTCATTTTCTTCCGTTGGTCACTAATTTCACAAGTGTGATGGTTGCCTCTGTTTTTGTGAATGAAATTATTAGACTTCATGGCATTCCTCGCTCGATAGTAAGTGATAGGGACAGAACTTTCATTAGTTCCTTTTGGCGAGAAATTTTTCGTTTGGAAGGTACCAAATTATCGATGAGCACCGCTTACCATCCACAAATCTATGGACAGATAGAGGTGGTGAATCTAGGCTTGGAAATGTATTTGAGATGTTTTACCATGGATCAGCCGCGTTCTTGGATTCGTTATTTGGCATGGGCCGAGTTTTGGTACAATTCGGCTTATCATACTTCGGCGGGGATGACACCTTTTGAGATAGTATATGGAAGACCGCCACCAAGTATTCCCCGATACATTTTGGATTCTAGCATAATTGATGTTGTTGATCAGGAGCTTCATCAATGTGATGAGATACTGCAATATTTACGGTGCAATTTGGAAAGAGCTCAAAATTGAATGAAACATTTTGCCAACAAACATCGAACAGATAGGGTGTTTGAGGCGGGAGATTTAGTTTGGGTACGTTTACAGCCTTACAAACAGATGTTAGTTAAGGGAAGTTCTTCACATAAACTTTGCAAACGCTTTTGCGGTCCCTTTTCCACATTGGAACGAGTTGGTGTTGTTGCATATAAATTACAGCTTCCACGGGATACCAAAATTCATTTTGTGTTTCATGTTTCTCTGTTAAAAAAGTTTTTGGGGGACTTGAACACGTCTCCACAGCCTCTCCCGGTTCTTTCTGAAGATTCTTTTCCAGTTTTGGCACCTCAAAAAATATTGGCTTCACGTGAAATTTTGAGTAATGGGAATAAAGTAATTCAAAAGTTGGTTTGCTGGGAAGGACTACCTCCTGAGGAGGCTACGTGGGAAGATTAATTACTCTCATTACCAAAAGACTTCTTGAACCTTGAGGACAAGGTTCCTCTAGAAGGGGAGAGTATTGATGTGGAATTGGGGGGTAATGCAAGACACGTGCCAACCCATATGATCACCACACGAGTGAGTTGTTGGAACACGTTCTCGGATCTGTCAGATCTGATACCCATGACAGCGAAAGGTCTTAAAATTTTATTTTCAGATCTGGAACGATTCCAGATCATTGGGTGCCAGATTCGTACTATTAAAATTATTACGTACAATAAAACAAAATTAAATTTTACCTCTCAAGTCTCAACTTGAGGTTATGGACTCCAACAGATAAATCTGATCTTCTTGTATATCCCAGGAACCGATGCCTCGATCAACTCCCGAATCAGGTCCACGAACAAAAATCTAAACCCTCTGACAGACTGCACTAGAAAGTATATCAGAAGTTTTTATGAAGAGATTAACAGATTTGATTTGTTAAACCAGACTGCAATTTTGAAAATTGCAGCCTGGAATTTTCGAACAGGGGAGGGGGGGAGTTTGGCCAACCCTAGGGAGAAACTCTCTAGGTAAACTAATTTCACCAATGTGTACAGAAACCTTTTCTGCATACTTTAAAGTCAAGACAAATTTTCTGAATCCGAATTCAGTGGTTTCCAAAAATGGCTTCTCCATGTCATTTTAGGAAATCTCACTTCCTCTATCCATCAATAAGAAGTCCTACTTCTCGTTCGCTAAATTTAACTCATTAAATTTAATTATCTCAACGGGGATCAGAAATCCATTACTTGTGTGACCCTCAATGGTTCAGGGATACAACTAGCCATGGGCTTGTTGGAACACGGTCGTTCTCCGGATTGAAAAAGAAAGTAATACCCGGTGCAGCGAAAGTTTTAAAATTTTATATGGAACGATTCCATATGGGTATCAAATTCCTACGATTAAAATTGATAATATAAAATTTAAACAATATAAATTTTACCTTAAAATCTTGAAGCGAGATTATGGACACCAACAGATTAAACTGCTTTTGTTGTATATCCTAGGAACTGATGAACGAACAATTCTTCAATCAGGTCCACGAACAGAAATTTAATCCCTCTGATAGACTGCACTAGAAAGTTTATCAAAAGTTTCTACGAAGAGATAGAACAGATATGATCTGTTAAATCAGTCTGCAAATTCAAAAATTCACAGACTGAATTTTCGAACACAGTATGGGAGGGGGGCGGCCGAATTCTCTAGAGAGAGTGCTCTAGGGTTTTCGAAAATTATGACCTCTGTTGTTTAATTTCTGTACTGCAATAACTTATTTATAATGTGGGCTGCTAACAGCTTAGGGCCCATTAGTCATAAGTTCAAGCCTGACAAGCAAAGCCCGCATGTTCAGAAATTAAAATAAAATTCATCGTGACTCAGATTGATAAACCAATTTCACCAATGTGCACAGAAACCATTTCTGCATCTTTTAAAGTCAAGATAAATTTTCTGAATCCGAATTCAGTGGTTTCCAAAAATGTCCATCACTATGTCATTTTAGGAAATCTTACTCCCTCTACTTTTAAATAAGAAGTCCCACTTCTTTATTCACTAAATTTAAATCTTTAAATTTAATTATCTCAACGGGGATTAGAAATCCATTACTTGTATGACCCTCAATGGTTCAGGGATACAGCTAGCCATGGGCTCACAAGTCCTTGTGACTCGGAACAACAATATCCGACTTGCCCATCGAATCATGGTAAGAGCGCCTAGCAACATTGCCCCATGATTCCCTAGGTATCACTGATAGTGCCTGCAAGAACCAATAGATTTTTCTTAGCGTACAGTACGGTCCCTTCATCCATATATACCGATCGAATCAACAACCATTGGTAAATCGAGAGTCGTTCGAGATTCGATAACTATGCAATACATCTTGAAGATCAAATAGTGACATCGCATTTTCTACTAGGAAACCAAGTAACCTAAAACACATCATGTACTCTGGCCAGAGATTCGTCACATTAATATCTCCTCAGATTGCATAGGATATCCACACTCGCAAGTATGTGGTGAATCATTGACAACAAAGCATCGAATCCTATATGTGTCGTAACTATACCCAATCCCAACACCTGATGACCCCAATAGAGTCGGTAAATGAGTCAAAGTAAAGTACTAGCATATAGAGTCTCAATGATGTTTCAAGTAGTAAGGACTAATGGTGTACAACCAAAACCGCGGACTTTATCCACTCGATAAGTGATAACCACTTGGAAAGTCCGGATAGGGTAGTTCAATCATTCATCATATGAATATCCATTTGCATGCTTTGAACATCTCTATGTTCCATACCAATGAAACGTGGTACTCGGCATCGCAAACGCTAGTCTCAATCTCGAGCGATCCTTATCCTTATTAACGGACGGCTCAATTGACTAGGAACTATTTAGAATATACAGTGACTTTAAGATGTGTTTCATGATAGTCATCCTCATGTGCTACCACATCTTACATACACTATAGTATATTCAAGGTCTTCATCTAAACATCTTATAGTATGTCACAACATAATAATATGATAAAATATAAAGTAAATTCCATTATAAAAGTGTAAATTATATTAAACAAAAGATTGTTTATACATAGAGTCATAAAAGCCCTTAGCCACAAGTTGGCTCACCGGGCACCCACTCTTTCAGGGCTCACAACTGCTTGTAACTCGGAACAACAATTTCCGACTTGCCCATTGAATCATGGTAAGAGCGCCTAGCAACATCGCCCTATGATTTCCTAGGTATCACTGATAGTTCCTGCAAGAACCAGTGGATTTCGGTTAGCGTACAGTACAGTCCCTTCATCCATATATCCCGATCGAATCAACAACCATTGGTATATCGATAGTCGTTCAAGATTCGATAATCATGCAATACATCTTGAAGATCAAATAATGACACCGCATGTGCAACTAAGAAACCAGGTAACCTAAAACACATCATGTACTGATCGAGCAAATACTAACACTTAAATTAAATATAATTATCTCTCTTTTATGCTAAAAATTATCGCAAGTGCACGACTTAAGTTATAGAAAAGTTTACTGAGTACGAGTATCGTCCTCAGGGACTACGTCACAATAATTAAATTATTTAATTTCTCTACCCATAGTAACAAAAATTTTATCATTGATTATTCTAAAATTAAAAATTAAAGAATTAAATTTGAAAATACTTGAATGAAAATAAAATAAACCACTGCAATACTTAGCACAGAAAAATATAATATGAGGAAATTTTGTTGGAATCTCGGTTCACCTTCCCCCTAATTGAATCTGGACGATTTAAACTTACTTTTACACTCATAAATTTGACATGAATTCCTGAAATATCGACATTCTCTCTCGATTTTATGCCAATCTAATTCAAGTTAATGAAACAATTAAATCTCTTTAATTATTTATCATTACTGATTGCTTTGCGTTCATTGAATTCCTACAACTTTCAACCTGGTAGTCTATGGTTATCAGCATGTACTAAATATCATATCTCTATGAATATTTTAAGTCCATGAATTTTGTCACTCGTCCCAATCATGAATCTATCTCTCGACAGCAATTCACAACTTACGAATCTATGTTAAAGTTAGCTACTCCTCAACATAGAATAATAAACCATGATAAAATCAAATACTTGTATAAAACTAAATCAATTCGTCCAATGATTCAATCACAAAAACATGTTTTGGGGTTAGGATCCCCTAAATTCCAACAAAAGAGAGTTTAACTACTACAACTCATAATAAAATTCAAACTAATAAAGTTTTCAACATAAAATTTCAGTAAAATTGAAGAAGAAGAACTCCCAACGATAAGAATAAGAATCGATCTTCAGAGCCGCCTCCGCTGATTTTGCTGTGTTTTTCCAACCCTCAAAACGTGTGAAAATATTCTATATATAGTGCCCCTTAAAGTCCTTTCCTTTTAAAACACCCGGAATAATAACTCTCACAATTACGCACGGGCGCTCGGTCTGCTCTTTTTTACCGACTGAGCGCCCGAAATTCTTCAACCTTCTACCCTTCTAAATGTTGACAGCGCTCGGTCTGCTCTTTTTTGCAGACCGAGCGCTCAAAATCCACCAACTCTCTGCCTCCTAAAGAATGCCAGCGCTCGGTCTGCTCTTTTCTGCAGACCGAGCGCATCCCCTGATGAAGCCTGAACATGCTCTTTTTTCTCGTTTTCCTGTCAATTTAACGATAAATCAATAGGAGTAAATAAAAAACACAACATTACACTAAATGCAAACAAAATTTGATAATTACTAAAAATACGACAAATAACTAATGCAAAACATCAAGAAAACAAACAATAAAACACGAAAAAACGACTCTTATCAACCTCCCCAAACTAACCTTTTGTTTGCCCTCAAGCAAAATAGGTGACAAAATAGAATGCAAACACAAACGTAACAACACGACACAATGACAAAGGTGGATGAACTCAAACTTTTCAAGCCTCAGAATTTCTTCGAAAATATTACAAATCCAATCATATCAATCTACTAAAATTTTGAAAATTAAAAAAAAAACAAACTGGAAAACCTTGTAAACTCCTAAATCCCGCAACTCATGTTTTTACATACCTCCCTCCGAATTCAATTCACACATTCAAAGATCATGAGGACTTTTTAGGTATTACAGGATCAACGATGAGAGAAATTCAATGATACACACTTCACATTAGTTTAACTCAAATAATTACAGTGTGTGCGTGTTTTGATAAAAAAAATCCATACTCATTAAAAGTGTCTATCAACTATCCATAGGCTAAATTCTCGCAACTCTTCTCCACTAGTATATTGGGCAACTGTGACTTGGTGAATAGGTCTTAAAAATATTATAATGTTAGGCTTGGTTCATGGCTACAAACAAAGGATATCGATTCAAATAAGGGAATAAGTTATAACCAACTATTCATTTTCATTTCCTTCTTCTTTCTCCTTCTAATTCACTTCATCAATCCATTGACTTCACTACTTTTGCATATTTGTCTTTTCATTTCAACTCATTTTTTTCCAACTTTTCCAAACACACCATTTCACTTTGCATTTACAATTCCGGAGCATATACAATTCTCACATTCAACTTACTCCCTTTAGGGTGGGAAATAGTGTTTAGGCTATTCTTCGGTAGTGAGTGTAGGAATATGAAAAAATGACGAATGGGGGTTTATCACACGTTTTCACGCATGTCATTTGATTTCAATAAAGCTCAAAGAATGTACTAGAGATAGAATGTATCAATGGGTAGCTCGAAAGGCTCAAATGATTCACACAAAGATTGCCTAAATCATTCCTAATCACTGTTATGCCTGTATTGCACCTCGAAAAGTGTTCGAACTAGTTCTAAACAAGTCTCAATTCACAATTAAATCATAAAAATTTCAACCAGTGCAGAAATGAACAATCATCAGCAGTAAACGATGATTTTCAATAGATTATAGATTTTTGTACCTCATGTACTCATAAACATTGTGATGGCTCAACAGGGCAATTAAGGATAAAGTTAATTCAAGAGAAACTAGGCCCAAAAATTCAAACATTGCCTCAATCCTATCCATGTTTGTACGTTTCAAATTCTGATTCGAGCATACATCACAGAGTATATAAAGATCTATTCCTCTACTTGGTTCTACCAGTTAAAAAAATTTGTCAGGAGATGCTCATGGATTTCAGCTACCAAACCGGTTAAAAAAAAATTTCCTTCATCACTGACTTTTATGATTTCATCCACAAATGCATGCATAACTCAACACAAAACAAAAGACAAAGACAAAATGCAAACAAAAGACAAAGACAAAGACAAAATTCAAGAAAACATAAAAGACATCCTCCCCAAACTAACATCTAGCAGTGTCCCCAATGCTACATAAACGAAACAAAACAAACAAAAATGAATAATGCAAAACACACAAAAACAATAAAAAAACGAAAAAAAAACTCCCCTGATTATTGGTCCTCATCGTCGCCGTCGGCTTCATCATCTGAATCATCAGGAAAATTTTGGCAGAGAGCAGAGTACTGGAAATGGAATGTAGGTGGATATGGTGGTGGAGTAGGAAATGCTGCAGGATCCATCCTGGCATTAGATATTAATGCTCAGAGCATAGCAGTCTGGGACTCCGAGTGGGCAACATTGAATTTTTTAAACTCATTCTGGTATTGAGCCCAGGCGTACAATTCATTTGTCGTCTCAGTAGCAGGGCGACGACTTGGCATTGGTTTTGGTACACGGGTCGAAGATGTGCCGGCCCTGGAACTTGCTTGTCCCTGCGATGTGAACTCTCGTAATCTGAAATTTTGCTTTGTCTTCACCAGTGAATTGTCCACATCCTGCATTGGATGTTGTCATTCCTCGTCGTCTCGCACGACAACTGCAGCTTGCACACATAGCGCGGAAACAATAAACGAAAAGAAAATGCCAATATTCGGTGAACGGATGGACGTGTACAACTCCTTGTTGATGAGTGTTCCGACATTGATTGGCCATTTTTTATCTATAGCAAACAACAACAACGCTCTACTCATCACCACTACGTGCGTGTGGGTTACCGACATCATCCTATGGGTGAGAAATGCATACCACAATGCCTGTTCCATTTTCAAAAAAATTTCCTTAAACGATACAAACTTGACCGAGTCCTTCCAAACATTCCCATCATAACATAGTTCAGCAGATACAAGATTGTAATCCGAGTTAGCCTTAAATGCTTGGAATTGGCTATCGTCAACCTCCGGTGTTTGCAATAAAGCATTAACAGTGTCAGGGTCGAAAGAGACGAACTTACCCCGCACAAAAGCTTTGTTATCAGTGTGTTTAGGGGCGTTGGCATAGAATTCCTGTACCAACGGTATGATGGCCGCTTGAGGTTGGCGGCAGAACTCGGTCCATCCACGCTCAGTGATGCCAAGGGTGTGAGTGAGGTTCTCAGATAGATCTATGCCTCTCTTGGGAATCGGAGTCCGGTTGATCTTGGCAGCTTCATATCATGCTTTCGCCTCCACTGAGATAAACTTGCCATCAATAATGGTGGAGGAAGAAGAAGAGGCACGAGAGGTGGAAATCTTGGCTCTCTTAGGACCCATCTTCAGCGGAATCTAAGAATTACAAGATAGAAACCTGCGATGTGGAGGAGATAAAGTGAGAAATAGGATGGAGAGGGGGCGGCTAGGGCTTAGATTGAGAGAAGGAAAGAAATAAATAAGAAAGGGGAAAGGGGATCGATCGGGCTTTTAATTCTAATTCTGCTCGAGGCACTCGGTCTGCAATTTTCAGCAGACCGAGTGCATCCTCTTTTTAAAAAAACAGTGAGTTGGGGTGTTTTGGGCACTCGGTCTGCTAACTTTAGCAGACCGAGCGCAGCGCACCCCCGTTTTAGTAAAACAAAAAGATGGGGTATTTTGGGTGCTCGGTCTGCTAAATTCAGCAGACCGAGCGCACCCCTTTTTAAATTGTTTTTTCAAAAAAAAAACAAAATTTGAACTTGTTAAAACTTAAAAGAACGGAATATTAAAAAGTTCAAAGCAAAATAAATGAAATAAAGGAAAGGTAAGCGAGTAGTTCTCAATTTAGAGTCTAGAGCTCGACTGTTCTCTTCCCCAAACTAGTCTTGGTCGGTCAGTGTGGTGATGACTGGTGTTGAGTCGACATCACCCCCTACATAGTGTTTCAGCCTCTGAGCATTGACCGTGAAAGACTCGTTTCTTGCATATTTTATTTCAATGGCCCCCGATGGATACACCTTAGTGATTTTGTAAGGGCCGGACCACCTAGACTTCAACTTTCCAGGAAAGAGTCTTAACCTGGAGTTAAACAGAAGAACTGCTTCCCCTTCCTTAAATTCTCTATGACGAATGTGTCGGTCATGTATTCTCTTGGTCCTTTCTTTGTACGACACTGCCATATCGTATGCTTGATCCCAAAATTTCTCCAATTGGTTTAGCTCAAGCAATCTTTTCTCACCTGCAGCAACAAATTCAAAATTTAATGCTTTGATAGCCCAATATGCTCTATGCTCTAACTCAACTGGCAAATGACATGTTTTACCAAACAACAGTCTATATGGGGTGGTGCCTATAGGAGTTTTAAAAGCAGTCCTATAGGCCCATAATGCATCATCAAGTCGAAGTGCCCAATCCTTTCTATTAGTACTCACATTTTTTTCTAAAATTTGCTTAATTTCTCGATTGAACACTTCTACTTGGCCACTCGTTTGGGGATGATAGGGTGTAGAAACTTTGTGCTTGACACCATATTTCTTCACAAGTTTTTCAAAGAGTTTGTTGCAAAAGTGGGTGCCACCATCACTAATAATTGCACGGGGTGTACCAAACAGGTTAAAAATATTTTTCTTCAAAAATTTTAGGACCACCTGTGCATCATTAGTTGCCAAAGCTTCATCCTTTACCCATTTAGAAACATAATCGATGGCGACCAAAATGTATTTTTTTGTAAAAGAGTTTGTAAATGGTCCCATAAAGTCGATTCTCCACACATCAAATATCTCCCACTCAATAATATTATTCAAAGGCATTTCATGACGGTTTGAGATATTACCTGTCTGCTGACATCTATCACACTCAATGACATAAGCACATGCAACCTTAAAAAGATTGGGCCAATAAAACCCACATTCAAGTACCTTAGCTGCCGTCTTGATAGGCCCAGCATGGCCACCTACCTCACGGTCATGACAATGACTGAGGATGTTTTTCATTTCTCCTTCCGCCACACATCTCCGAATCATAGAGTCAGCACAGATTTTAAACAAGAAAGGTTCTTTCCAAAAATAATGTTTTACATCTGATAGAAACTTTTTCTTTTGATGAAAATACAAGTTATGTGGGAGTGTGCCCGTGACCAAGTAATTTGCAAAATTGGAATACCACGGCGAGTGTTCTATGGCAAACAACTTTTCATCAGGAAACCAATCATCTATGTCCTCAGTATCATTCTGTGCACAATTAGGAATGCATTCTAGTCTAGATAGGTGATCAGCGACAACATTTTCTACTCCTTTTTTATCTTTTATCTCTAAGTAAAATTCTTGCAAGAGTAGAATCCACCTAGTCAATCTAGGTTTTGCATCTTTCTTAGGCAAAAGGTGTTTAATTGCAGAATGATCAGTGTAAATAGTGATTTTCAAAAGTACAAGGTATGAATGAAACTTGTCCAGTGCAAAAACTACAGCTCTTTTCAGTGGTAGCATAATTCACTTGAGCCTCATTCAAGGTTTTTCTAGCATAGTAAATAATACGAAATACCTTGTCTATCCTCTGGCCAAGTACAACACCGAAAGCTGAGTCGCTGGCGTCATACATTACCTCAAATGGAATATCTCAATCCGATGAAGTCAGCACTGGTGCAGTCACCAATCTTTCTCTCAGAAATTCAAACTCCTGCAAACAAGTGGAATCAAAATGAAAAGGTGTATCTTTCATCAATAACGAAGACAGAGGTTTTGCAATTTTTGAAAAATCTTTAATGAACCGCCGATAAAAACCGACGTGGCCTAGAAAACTTCTAACTACCTTGATTGTCATCGGTGGAGGTAGATTCTGAATGACTTGCACTTTGGCCCTGTCCACCTCGATTCCCTGCTCAGATATTCGGTGCCCTAACACAATACCTTCGGTCACCATGAAGTGACACTTCTCCCAGTTGACTACCAGGTTCGTTTCCTCACATCTCATCAAAACATTATTCAGATTATTTAGACATGCATCAAAAGACTGACCATAAATGGAAAAATCATCCATGAATATTTCTAGAAAATTTTCAACCATATCATGAAATATAGCAGTCATGCATCTCTGAAAAGTCGCAGGAGCATTACAAAGACCAAAAGGCATGCGGCAAACATACCATATGGGCAAGTGAAAGTTGTTTTATCCTGATCTTCAGGTGCAATCGCAATTTGATTGTATCCTGAATACCCATCTAAAAAGCAATAAAATTCATACCCAGCAAGCCTTTCTAGCATTTGGTCAATGAAGGGGAGGTGAAAATGGTCTTTACGGGTTGCATCATTCAATTTTCTATAGTCTATATACACAGGCCACCCTGTAACTGTTCTAGTAGGTATCAACTCATTCTATTCATTCTAATGACAGTTATCCCCCCTTTTTTCGGTACACATTGAACCGAACTCACCCATGCACTATCAAAATGGGATAAATGATACCTGCATCCAGAAGTTTTATCGTTTCAGCCTTTACTACTTCTTGCATCTTGGGATTCAATCTCCTCTGTGGTTGGACCATGGGGTTGATGTTCTCTTCCATTAATATCTTGTGCATGCAGATAGATGGATTAATGCCTTTGATATCTGCGACCTTCCAAGCAAACACACTCTTATGACTTTTGAGAACATCCAACAACCTGGTCTCCATCTCACCTGCCAAAGAAGAAGAAATTATGACTGGTAAATTTTCATTATCACCTAAAAATACATATTTGATATGGGTAGGTAATGGTTTCAATTCCACAGTTGGTGGTTCTTCAAGACTTGGTTTATGGAGGACTAAATCCTTTCGGTCACCAAGATCTTCGAGTCTGAGCTTTCCACCTTTTCTCCATGACTGGTTATCATTCAAATAAGCCGTAATCTCTTTTATCTCTACATTGACTAGGTCATCACGAGGAGGAGATATGAGTGCAGCTTCTAATGGTTCCTAAAATGTATCCTGCACATAATCATATAAAAGTGAGTCCACAATATCGATTTGAAAACACTCTTCATTACTTTGTGAAAATTTCAGTGCATTAAACACATCAAAGGAAATTTTCTCCTCTCCCACTCTCAGATGTAGCTCTCCCTTTTGGACATCGATTAATGCTTTTCCTGTTGCCAGGAAAGGTCTTCCCAGAATAAGTGGCATGTCCAAGCCCTCCTCCATATCAAGCACCACAAAATCCATCGGAAAGATGAACTTATCAACTTTCACCAGCACATCCTCTATTATCCCCCTGGGATATTTGATAGACCTGTCCGCCAGTTGCAACGACATCCGGGTGGGTTTCGGCTCTCCCAAGTTCAGTTTCCTGAAAATAGAATATGGCATTAAGTGTATGCTAGCTCCCAAATCACACAAAGCTTTATGAAAATTGCACATCATTAATAATACAAGGAATAGAAAAACTTCCTGGATCTTTTTGCTTTGGTGGTATCTTGTTCTAAACTAGCGCAGAGCAATTTTCTGTTAGGCTGATCATTGCATGCTCCTCCAATTTTCTCTTGTTGGAGAGAATCTCCTTCAAGAATTTAGCGTAACTGGGCATTTTCATCAATGAATCAGTGAAAGGGATGTTTATATTCAATTTCTTGAATACTTCTAGGAATTTTGCAAATTGAGAATCTAGCTTGGCCTTCTTGATAGCTGCAGGAAAATTTAGTGGAATAACAATATTTGACTTTGATGTGGGTGGTTGTGTAGAATCAGAAGACTTACCTGCAGTTTTCCTTGGTGTAGCTGGTTCTGATTCTTTCTCTCCTTGTTTCTCACCCTCAATTATCTTCCCACTTCTCAGTTCAACTGCCTTGACCTGCTCTTTTGGATTCTTTTCCCTGTCACTTGGCAAAGTACCCAGCTCTCTGCTGGACATCGCTTTAGCTAACTTCCCTATTTGATTTTCCAAGTTCTTAATTGATGCATCCTGATTCTGCATTCTGGTCTCAGTGGATGATATAAACTTCTGCATCATCTGTTCCATGCTTGACTTCTCTTCTTGAGGCTGTCTTTCGTAGTTCTGATTCTCATATGATCTATTATTCTGTCCTCCCCATGAAAAGTTTGGATGTTGTTTCCACCCTTGATTATATGTGTTCGAGAATGGATCATTCCTAGGGCAGTTCGGATTTCCCACATGGTTCACCATTCCTCCCTCTGGCTGATATGAAGGATTGTCTGTCTCACAATCTTTTGTGAAGTGTTCAGCACCACATTTCTCAAACCACACTTCTTGAATATGCATCGTAGACTGCCCTATAGTTAGCTCTTCAATCCTCTTATTCATGACTTCAAGCTGAGCTGCTGCTGAGGTGAATGCATCAGCTTGATGCATTCCTGCGGGTCTCTTGGCTGCATTCCTATCGGATTGAGGATGATAGCTACTGGATGCCATCTACTCAATTAACTCATATCCGTCCTCTGGTGATTTTTTTAACAAATTTCCCCCTACAGCTGCATCTAACATGGTGTGATTTGAGTGAGGAAGACCATAATAAAAAGTTTGTACCACAAGACCGTCTAGTAGTTGGTGATGTGGGCATCTCCTTAGTAGATCTTTGTAACGTTCCCATGCTTCATAGAGTGTTTTCTGATCGCCTTGAGAAAATGTTGTGATGTCAGCTCTGAGTTTCATTGATTTGGAAGGTGGAAAATATTTGGTCAGGAAAGCCTTAGCGAGATCATCCCAAGTAGTGATGGAACCTGCAGGTAGATTTGTTAGCCATGCTTTAGCTTTATCTCTTAAAGAAAAAGGGAATAAACGCAAACAAATAGCGTCATCAGAAACTCCCTGCATCTTAAAAGTGTCACAGATTTCTAGAAAATTTGTCAGGTGAGCATATGGGTCATCGATTGTCATCCCACCAAACTGGACTATGTTTTGCACCATTTGAATGATAGAGGGCTTTATTTCAAACTGATTTGCTGCTATTGTTGGCCTGATGATGCTTGGTCTGGCATTTTCGATGGATGGAAAAGCGCTATTCATCATGGATCTGTAGATAGGTGGTGCATTATTCTTTGCTTCTCCATCTCCACGTAGTCGTTCTTGTTCTGCCATTGATTCTTTTTGTTGTCTTCTTCTTCTGCGAAAAGTTCTTTCAATTTCTGGATCAAAAGGTAAGAGTTCTGCTTCAGGTGATTTTGCATGCACTGCAAGAGAATCCTGCAGTTCACAGATGAAAATAGTGATTAAAATTGAAGTAGAGAAAATGAAATAAGAAAAATCAAAGTAATCAATAGTCCCCGGCAACGGCGCCAAAAACTTGATCGAGCAAATACTAACACTTAAATTCAATATAATTATCTCTCTTTTATGCTCAAAATTATCGCAAGTGCACGACTCAAGTTATAGAAAAGTGTACTGAGTACGAGTATCGTTCTCAGGGACTACATCACAATAATTCAATTATTTAATTTCTCTACACAAAGTAACGAAAATTTGATCATTGATTATTCTAAAATTATAAATTAAAGAATTCAATTTGAAAATACTTGAATGAAAATAAAATAAACCACAACAATGCTTAGCACAGAAAAATATAATATGAGGAAGTTTTGTTGGAATCTCGGTTCACCTTCCTCCAAATTGAATCTGGACGATTTAAACTTACTTTTACACTCATAAATTTGACATGAATTTCTGAAATATCGACACTCTCTCTCGAGTTTATGCCAATCTAATTCAAGTTAATGAAACAATTAAATCTTTTTAATTATTTATCATTACTGATTGCTTTACGTTCATTGAATTCCTACAACTTTCAACCTGGTGGTCTATGGTTATCAACATGTACTAAATATCATATCTCTATGCATATTTTAAGTCCATGGATTTTTTCACTCAATCTATCTCTCGACATCCATTCACAACTTACGAATCTATGTTAAAGTTAGATACTTCTCAACATAGAATAATAAACCATAATAAAATCAAATACTTGTATAAAACTAAATCAATTCGTCCAATGATTCAATCACAAAAACATGTTTCGGGGTTAGGATCCCCTAAATGCCAACAAAAGAGAGTTTAGCTACTACAACTCATAATAAAATTCAAACTAATAAAATTTTCAACATAAAATTTCAGTAAAATTGAAGAAGAAGAACTCCCAACGAGAAGAAGAAGAAGAATGGATCTTCAGAGCCGCCTCCGCTGATTTTGCTGTGTTTTTCCAACCCTCAAAACGTCTGAAAATATTCTATATATAGTGCGCCTTAGAGTCCTTTCCTTTTAAAACACCCGGAATAATAACTCTCACAATTACTCACGGGCGCTCGGTCTGCTCTTTTTTAGCAACCGAGCGCCCAAAATTCTTCAACCTTCTGCCCTTCTAAATGATGCCAGCGCTCTGTCTGCTCTTTTCTGCAGACCAAGCGCTCAAAATCCACCAACTTTTTGCCTCCTAAAGAATGCCAGCGCTCGGTCTGCTCTTTTCTGCAGACCGAGCGCATCCCCTGATGAAGCCTGAACATGCTCTTTTTCTCATTTTCCTGTCAATTTAACCATAAATCAATAGGAGTAAACAAAGCACACAACATTACACTAAATGCAAACAAAATTTGATAATTACTAAAAAGACGACAAATAACTAATGCAAAACATCAAGAAAACGAACAATAAAACATGGAAAAATGACTCTTATCATGTGCTCTGTTCAGAGATTTGTCACACTAATATTTCCTCATATCGCATAGGATATCCACGCTCGCAAGCGTGTGGTGAATCCTTGACAATAAAGCATTGAATCCTATATGTGTCATAACTGCACCCAATCTCGACACCTGATATGAATCTTAAGTATGAAAGGCAACACGATTTCAACGAATCGCACCTCAATTCGATAACAAAAGAATTCAATAATGTTGTCCCGACTTTGAAACAAGTAACAGATTTTGGAATCTCCACCTCTAGTTGAACCTGTAACTAGCAACAGAGAATTCACGATAGAAAAAAATCAAAGATTCAATTAGACCTTCAAAGGAACCTGTCTTTGACAACCCAATTGAAAATCGATTGACAAACGCCACAAAGCTATGAAACTTTGATAAGTTTGATTTTGGGTAAAGCAAAAGCTTTGATAAAATTCTAAAGAGAATTTTGTATTGAATAATCAATAATCTGAAAATCTTAGTTATCATTAAAATAATGAATGTTGTAGTATTTATATTACAACCCTAAATATTGAAAGATAACGCAAAATAAATCAAAAAGATATCAAAGATATCTCCTAAAGTTTCCTAGTAGGAATAAAGAACCTAAAATAAACAAAGTAAATCCAAAATATTAAAAATCCCAAACACACACACAAACACCTTCGGTGCATGTAAAACACCATGGCGCGGGCGCGCTAGAGAGAGGCGCGGGCGCGCCGAAGTTGCGCAAATAAGGGCGCGGGCGCGCGATAAGGTAGCGCGGGCGCGCCTAGAGCTCGCAAAACATCGTCAATTTGGCATCCGTAAGCGCGGGCGCGCTTCTTCTCCGCAAAATAATGGTGCGGGCGCGCCTTGGCTTCGAGCAGGGTCTTCAGTTTCTTCACTTTCTTGACCTCTTTTGACCTCAATAAGATTATACCTTCCTCCAAATTGAATATCAAGAAATCCAATGCCCTCTTGTGTCTTCAGCAACAAAGATTGAAATGCTTCCTTAAACTTCTGAGCTCGGCCTCTCGTAACTGGTCCTCGTAGTATCTCCAACGGATCCTTAGGCACTTGATCAGCATGCGAGTCATCCATGATCGCATCATCCTTCCCTTCTTGAAAAGGATTTGTCCTCAAATCTTGATCATCACCTACATCAAATGGAGATAAATCAGAAACATTAAAAGTAGCACTGACATTATACTCACCTGGCAAATCTAATTTGTAAGAATTGTCATTGATGCGCTCCAATACTTGAAATGGTCCATCGCCTCTAGGTAGAAGCTTTGAGCGCCGTTTTTTAGGAAACCGCTCTTTCCTCAAATGCAACCACACCTAATCTCCTGGTTCAAACACAACTCTCTTCTTTCCCTTATTTGTTTGCTTTGTATACTGCAAATTCTTTTTCTCAATGTTCGCCTTCACTTTTTCATGCAAATTTCTCACAAATTCCGCCTTTTTCTTACCATCCATGTTAACCCTTTCACTCATAGGCAAAGACATCAAATCCAATGGGGTTAAAGGATTAAAACCATACACAATTTCAAATGGTGAAAAATTTGTAGTTGAATGCACACTACGATTATATGCAAACTCAACAAATGGCAAACATTCTTCCCAACTCTTCAAATTCTTTTTAATTATAGCACGCAACAAAGTTCCTAACATTCTATTAACAACTTCAGTTTGACCATCCGTTTGAGGATGACATGTAGTCGAAAACAGTAGTTTAGTACCAAGTTTGCACCATAATGTTTTCCAAAAGTAGCTCAAGAAACGAGTATCTCTATCAGACACAATACTCCTAGGCATGCCATGCAATCTAACAACTTCATTAAAGAACAATTTAGCAACATGAGAAGCATCATCAGATTTATAACAAGCAATAAAATGAGCCATCTTAGAAAATCTATCAACCACAACAAAAATTGAATCCCTCCCCTTCTTAGACCTCGGTAGTCCTAAAACAAAATCCATAGAAATATCTACCCACGGTTCATTAGGAACGGAAAGTGGAGTATACAAACCATGTGGTTGTTGTCTAGACTTTGCTTTCCTACAAGTCACACATCTTTCGCAAATTTTCTCAACATCATGCTTCATATGTGGCCAATAAAAATGTTCATGCAAAGTTTCATAAGTTTTAGCCACTCCAAAATGTCCCATTAAACCACCCCCATGTGATTCCTTAACAAGTAATTCACGAATAGATGACTTAGGAATACATAACTTATCCTCCTTAAACAAATACCCATCATGCATGAAGAATTTATCTTTTGGACCATGCAAACATGACGCATATATCTCACCAAAATTAAGATCACTAGTATATAACTCTTTCACATACTCAAATCCTAAAAATTTAAAATCTAGAGTAGATAAAAGTACATACCTTCGTGATAGAGCATCCGCTACCACATTTTCCTTCCCTTGCTTGTATTTGATAACGTAGGGAAAAGTTTCCACAAACGCCACCCACTTAGCATGCCTCTTGTTTAGCTTGTGTTGTCCTTTGAGATGCTTCAATGATTCATGATCCGTATGAATCACAAATTCTTTTGGCCTCAAATAGTGTTGCCATGTCTCAAGTACTCTTACCAACACATAAAACTCCTTGTCGTAGGTAGGATAATTCAAGGACGCCCCACTAATCTTCTCACTGAAGTAAGCAATCGGTCGCCTACCTTGCATCAAGACACCTCCAATTGCTACACCTGATGCATCACATTCAATTTCAAAAGTTTTAGTAAAATCAGGTAAAACAAGTAAAGGAGCATTAATTAATTTATGCTTGATAATATTAAAAGACTTCTCTTGCTCCTCGCCCCAATGGAATGGAACGTTCTTCTTGATCACTGCAGTCATAGGTGCCACCAAAGTACTGAAATATTTCATAAATCTCCTATAGAAACTTGCAAGACCATGAAAACTTCGAACTTGAACAATAGAAGTAGGCGTTGGCCAATCTCGAATCGCACTTACCTTGTTCTCATCAACTCTGACACCTTGGGAACTCACAACAAAATCAAAAAACACAAGTTCTTTTGTACAAAACACACACTTCTTCAAGTTAGCATACAACTGTTCAGCTTTTAGTGTGATTAGCACAATTCTCAAATGTTCGACATGCTCATCCAAATTTTTGCTATATACCAAGATATTATCAAAATATACCACAACAAATTTTCCAATATAAGCACGCAACACATGATTCATCAATCTCATAAAAGTGCTAGGTGCATTAGTTAGTACAAAGGGCATAACCAACCACTCATACAAGCCGTATTTGGTTTTAAAAGCAGTTTTCCACTCATCACCTTCTCTCATCCTAATTTGATGGTAACCACTTTTTAAATCAATTTTACTAAAGACGCTAGAACCATGCAACTCATCCAACATATCATCTAGTCTAGGAATAGGATGCCTATACTTGATGGTAATGTTATTAATGGCTCTACAATCCACACACATTCTCCATGAACCGTCTTTCTTAGGGACTAACAAAACAGGCACAGCACACGGTGACATGGACTCACGCACAAAGCCTTTATCTAAAAGTTCACTTACCTGTCTTTGCATCTCTTTTGTTTCCTCTGGGTTGCTCCTATACGCTGGACGGTTTGGCAACGCACTTCCGGGCACAAAATCAATTTGATGTTCAATCCCCCTCAAATGTGGTAATCCTTGAGGAAAATCCTCTGGAAATAAATCTTCAAATTTTTGCAAAAGAGAAACAACATTGCTCGAAAGATTTCCGGCTATATCACTTGTGTTAAGGAGAAATTCCTTATAGAAAATCAACACAAGTGGAGTATACTCATGTAAAATCTCTCGCAACTCAATCTTTTGGGCCATAAATATTTTTTTATCGGCCTCTTTCCTCTCAATTTTTTTTTCATCTTTTTTTCTCTCAATATTTTTTTCTAAGGCCATCTCACTTTTTTGTTCACTCTTTTTTTCGGCCTCTTCTTTCTTTTTCTTTTTCAAATGGTCCTCCAACACTTGCTTTGGAGTCATCGGTAACAATACAATAGGCTCCTTTTTCAAAGTAAAAGAATAACGATTTTTAAAACCGTCATGTATCACCTTTCTATCAAATTGCCACGGCCTACCCAATAAAATATGACAAGCTTGCATAGGCACCACATCACACAACAGTTCATCTACATACTTACCAATGGAAAACGGTACTACCACCTGCTTATGCACTTTCACCTCCAAACTATCATTAAACCACTGCAATTTATAAGGTTGAGGATGTTTTATAACAGGCAAACTCAACTTTTCCACCAGCTCATAACTCGCTACATTAGTGCAACTCCCACTATCAATAATAACACTACATACTTTGTTATTCACAAAGCATCTAGTATGGAATAAATTCTCCCTTTGAGTTTCTTCCTCCTCCTTTGGTTGTACATTCAACACTCTCCTGGTCACTAGCAATTCTCCAACCACCGCATCATATCCCTCTTCATCAGGATCCTCCAACACAGGCATACTATCATATTTCTCATCCTCACTCTCCGACTCAATCTCACCACCAACATTCATAATCATAATTTTTTTATTAGGACACTGACTGGCAATATGACCAAGTCCTTGACATCTAAAAAAGTTAATATCCCTAGAACGAGTATTAGTAGTTTCAGGTGTACCTTTACCCACTTGTTTTGGTGCCTCCAATTTGGTGTCAAATTTTGGCTTGGACACCGACTTGTTTTCCTCCCATTTTGCAACGCGTGGACGCCAAGGAATTAACGATCCTCCACCGGTAGGAAGTCGACCAGCTCCTCTCCTCTTGAGCTGCTGCTTCACCTTCATGGCTGTCTGCACCATCTCATCCAAATCAAAACAGTGGCGAAGCTCCACTTGATCTTGGATTTCTCTATTCAAACCGCACAAAAATCTGGCCATTGTAGCTTCATTATCCTCCTCAATGTTGGCCCGGATCATCGTGGTTTCCAAATCCTTGTAGTAATCCTCCACGCTTCTTGGACCTTGCTTCAGAGTTTGTAATCGCCTGTACATGTCATGATAATAATAGTTAGGCACAAACCGCTTCTTCATGACACGCTTCATCTCCTCCCACGTCTCAATAGGCGGCTCTCCACACCTTCTTCTAGTGGTCACTAATTTATTCCACCAGATTAACGCATAGTCTACAAACTCAACCAGTGCCAACCTCACTTTCTTAAGGTCAGAATAGTGATGGCAATCAAACACAAACTCCACACGCTTCTCCCATTCCAAATACGCCTCTGGGTCAGACTTCCCATGAAACGCTGGAATTTTCATCTTAATACTACTAATATTTTCATCCTCCTTACTGTACTCCGTATGTTTTCCTCGTACCGCTTCTCGCCTATGTCTAACCTCATGTACTCTTCTCCCTCCATCCCAATTCTCATCAAAACTCTCCTCATCTCCTTCAAAATTATTTCCCTTCCTATCTTTATTTTTTTTTTCCACTACCACAACTCTCCTTCAATCTACTCATCCGCTCATGAAGAGGTTCCAACTCCGACCTCATCACCCTAGTAAATTGACCCATCAACGCATCCATTTGAACCTCGGAAATTCCTTGGTTCACACTTTCACTAGCATCTTTATTAGGATTCATGGTACCTGCAAGAAAAAGGTTAGTAGTAAAATTCCTCACACAAGTTCTCACAGATCACTCCAAACGAATCACTCCAACACTCTTTTTCTTTCCACTCAATTTATGTAGGCTTTTGCTTTGTGTAAAAGTGAATCAAACTCTCAAGTTCACAACTTTTAGACGCTTGAAGATCGACTCTCGAAGATTGACAAAAAAACAAGAAGAAGAAATTTAGGGATGCTCGAATTTTGACTTGCATCCAAGGATGAACAAGAACGAAAATTGTCCACAAGTTATCTTGCTTCTTCTATTATTATTTTTTTTGAAGCTTTTTTGGTCTTTATTTTTTTTTATTTTTTTTTTTTATTTTTTTTGAATTTTTTCAAGATAACTTGAAGAAGGACGAAGAACGCGAAGAACACGAAGAACAGATAGTCTCAAAGATGTGAAAACTTACTTGTTTCAAACCTATGCTTTGATACCAAATGATATGAATCTTAAGTATGAAAGGCAACACGATTTCAACGAATCGCACCTCAATTCGATAAAAAAAGAATTCAATAATGTTGTCCCGACTTTGAAACAAGTAACAGATTTTGGAATTTCCACCTCTAGTTGAACCTGTAACTAGCAACAGAGAATTCACGATAGAAAACAATCAAAGATTCAATTAGACCTTCAAAGGAACCTGTCTTTGACAACCCAATTGAAAATCGATTGACAAACGCCACAAAGCTATGAAACTTTGATAAGTTTGATTTTGGGTAAAGCAAAAGCTTTGATAAAATTCTAAAGAGAATTTTGTATTGAATAATCAATAATCTGAAAATCTTAGTTATCATTAAAATAATGAATGTTGTAGTATTTATATTACAATCCTAAATATTGAAAGATAACGCAAAATAAATCAAAAAGATATCAAAGATATCTCCTAAAGTTTTCTAGTAGGAATAAAAGACCTAAAATAAACAAAGTAAATCCAAAATATTAAAAATCCCGAACACACACACAAACACCTTTGGTGCATGTAAAACGCCATGGCGCGGGCGTGCCGAAGTTGCGCAAACAAGGGCACGGGCATGCGATAAGGTAGCACGGGCGCGCCTAGAGCTCGCAAAACATCATCAATTTGGCATCCGTAAGCGCAGGCGCGCGATCATGAGGCGCGGGCACGCTTCTTCTCCGCAAAATAATGGCGCAGGCGTGCCTTGGCTTCGAGCAGGGTCTTCAATTTCTTCACTTTCTTGACCTCTTTTGACCTCAATAAGATTATAACTTCCTCCAAATTGAATATCAAGTAATCCAACGCCCTCTTGTGTCTTCAGCAACAAAGATTGAAATGTTTCCTTAAACTTCTAAGCTCGGCCTCTCGTAACCGGTCCTCGTAGTATCTCCAATGGATCCTTAGGCACTTGATCAGCATGCGAGCCATCCATGATCGCATCAACACCTGATGACCCTCATGGAGTCGGTAAACGAGTCAAAGTACAGTACTAGCATATAGAGTCTCCATGATGTTTCAAGTAGTAAGGACTAATGGTTTACAACCAAAAGCACGGATCTATCCACTCAATTAGTGAGAACCACTTGGAAAGTCCGAATAGGGTAGTTCGATCATCCATCCAATGAATATCCATTTGCATGCTTTGAACATCTCCATGTCCTATACTAATGAAACGTGGTACTCGGCATCTCAAATGCTAGTCTCAATATCGCGCGATCCGTATCCTTATTGTAGACGGCTCAATTGACTAGGAACTGGTTTAGAATATACAGTAATTATAAGATGTGTTTCATGATAGTCATCCATATTCACTATCACATCTTACATGCACTCTAGTTTATTCAAGGTCTTTATCTAAATATCGTATTGTATATCACAACATAACAATATGACAAAAGATAAAGTAAATGCCAATAAAGAGTGTAAATTACATTAAACAAAGATTGTTTACAAAATGAGTTATGAAAGCCCTCAGCCACAAGTTGGCTAGCAGGGCACCCACTCTTTCAATCTCCCACTTGCCCTAAAGCCAACTAGTCATACTACATAGTCACATTGCTTCGTGATGTTTGTCAAACAAGGGTCCTGGCAAGGGCTTAGTTAGTGGATCAGCGATATTGTCTGCAAAGGTCACTTTCTCGACAGTGATGTCTCCTCTTTCTACGATCTCCCGGATGATGTGGTATTTCCTTAATATGTGTTTGGATCTTTGATGAGACCTTGGTTCCTTTGCCTAAGTAATGGCACCAGTGTTGTCGCAGTACACCGGGACTGGACCAACAGCTTCAAGAATGACCCCCAACTCTTGGACAAAATTCCTCATCCAAACCGCCTCTTTAGCAGCAGCTGATGCTGCAATGTATTCTGCCTCAGTGGTGGAATCCGCTGTGGTGTCTTGCTTGGAACTCTTCCAAGAGACAGCACTGCCATTGAGCATGAATACAAAACCAGAGGTTGATTTCGAGTCATCCACATCGCTTTGGAATCTAGAGTCGGTATATCCTTCCAATTTCAATTACCCTCCCCCATAAACTATGAATATATTCTTAGTCCTTTTCAAGTACTTAAGAATATCCTTCACAGCTTTCCAATGCATTTGGCCTGGGTTGGCCTGATATCTGCTCGTGACACTCAGAGCATAGGCAGCATCAGGTCTGGTAGATATCATCTCATACATGATACTACCTATAGCTGACGCATATGGTATGTGTGTCATTTTCTTTATCTCTTCTTCAGTCTTGGGAGACTTAGATTTGGACAGAGAAACCCCATGACACATAGGTAGATGTCCTCTCTTGGATTCATCCATAGAGAACCTTTTCAATATGGTATCGATGTAGGTCGCTTGAGTGAGTCCTATCATTCTCTTAGATCTATCTCTATAGATTTGTATTCCAAGAATATAGGATGCCTCACCCAAGTCCTTCATCAAAAATCTACCTGATAACCATATCTTTGTTGACTGTAGCATCCATACATCATTCCCAATGAGTAGGATGTCGTCAACATAAAGCACTAAGAATGTCACGGTATCCTTAACTACTTTCTTGTACACGCATGGTTCCTCCGGGTTCTTGATGAAACCAAAGTCTTTTATTGTTTCATCGAATTTCTGGTTCCAACTTCTTGATGCCTACTTGAGACCATCGATTGATCTCTGAAGCTTGCATACCTTATGCTCGCTTCCCATGGATGTGAATCCCTCGGGTTGTATAGATCTCTTCCTTAATGTTTCCATTAAGAAACGAAGCCTTCACATCCATTTGTCATATCTCATAGTCATGCCATGCTGCTATGGCAATTAGGATTCTTATGGACTTGAACATTGCAACTGGTGAAAAAGTTTCATCATATTCAACACCTTGTATTTGAGTATAACCTTTTGCGACCAATCGTGCCTTGTAAGTAAGTACCTTACCATCAGGCCGAAGTTTCCTTTTGTAGATCCATTTACACCCTACAGGAACAATTCCTTCGGGATGATCTACCAAAGACCAAACTTGGTTTGCATGCATGGAGTCTATTTCAGACTGCATGGCTTCAAGCCATAAATTCGAATCGGCGTCAGAAATTGCCTCCTTGAAGTTTCTTGGATCATATCCAATGTCAGGTTCACTTTGATCCCCTTCAAGTGGGAGATTAAGTCTAACAGGAGGTCTAGAAGCCCTTTCGGATTTTCTAAGAAGTGGTGTGTCTTTTATTGATTCCTGAGGTGTGGGATCATTATTTTGTATCTCTGGTTCTTCTCGAACTTCTTCGAGTTCCATCATTTTGCCTTTTCTATCAAGTAAGAACTCATTCTCAAGGAATGTGGCATTCCTAGAAACAAACACTTTTGTTTCATTAGGATGATAGAATAATATCCGATTGAATTATTCGGATACCCTACAAAATAACATAAGGTAGATCTACTATCCAACTTATCTCCCACTGTCTGCTTCACGTAAGTAGGATATCCCCAAATCCTCAAGTACGAACACTTAGGAGTTTTGCCAGTCCATAATTCGTATGGAGTTTTATTCACTGCTTTAGTGTGGACATTGTTTAACAACAACGCCACCGTTTCAAGTGCATAGCCCCAAAACGAAGGTGGGAGCTCAGTGAAACTCATCATAGATCGAACCATGTCCAACAGAGTTCGATTACGACTATGACGCCCGGGGCTGAAGAGGCAGGGAGTGATCGCCGGTGTCAAGAGGTTGCACAGACAATGAGCGACTCCTGGTAGGCTTCTAGGCGGAGGGAGACATGAATGAACCGATCCCGTGCCGAAATGAGAGGGATTCTGAGACTGTGTAGGTATGGGACTATATGGTTGAGGAGGGCTTAAAAGATTTAATATGTACTATTCATATCAAGAAGATGCATCTTCTTTTCGGAAGCTCATCACATAAGAACTCCAAAGTTAAGCGTGCTTAACTTGGGGCAATTATAGGATGGGTGACCCCATGGGAAGTTTTCCAGGGTGCGTGTGAGTGAGGACATAAGCACGCTGAAAAGACCCATCTTGATACAGTGATGTGTTACAAATGGTATCAGAGCCGACCTCTCTTAGTACGGTATGGTTCGGGGACGAACCAAGCGGAAGTTGGTGGGCATATGACGCCCGGGGCTGAAGAGGCAGGGAGTGATCGCCGGTGCCAAGAGGTTGCACGGACAATGAGCGGCTCCTGGTAGGCTTCTAGGCGGAGGAAGACATGAATGAACCGATCCCGTGCCGGAATGAGAGGGATTCTGAGACTGTGTAGGTATGGGACTACATGGTTGAGGAAGGCTTAAAAGATTTCATATGTACTATTCATATCAAGAAGATGCATTTTCTTTTCGGAAGCTCATCACATAAGAACTCCAAAGTTAAGCGTGCTTGACTTTGGGGCAATTATAGGATGGGTGACCCCCTGGAAAGTTTTTCAGGGTGCGTGTGAGTGAGGATATAAGCACGCTGAAAAGACCCGTCTTGATACAGTGAGGCGTTACAATGACGCTCTGCTACACCATTAAGCTGAGGTGTGTGGCAGGAGGAGTTCACTGAGAGAGAATTCCATTTTCTTTCAGATAGTTCAAAAACTCGATACTCAAGTATTCACCACCTCGATCAGATCGAAGTGCTTTAATACTTTTACCTAGCTGATTTTCTACTTCAGTCTTGAATTCTTTGAACTTTTCAAATGATTCAGACTTATATTTCATTAAATATAAATACCCATACCTAGAATAATCATCAGTAAAGGTAACAAAGTAGGTGTAAACAAATTTAGTACCAATACTAAATGGGCCACAACATCTGTATGGATCAGATCCAACAGATTTTGACTACACTCAAGTTTTCCCTTAAAAGGTGTTTTAGTCATTTTTCCTTTTAGGCAGGACTCACAAGTAGGTAGAGAGTTTATATCTTACATATCAAACATGCCCTCTCCCACTAACTTGTTCATCCTTCGTGAGGAAATATGACCTAGTCTAGCATGCCAAAGGTTTGCCGGGTTTTAACTATCGTTTTTTCTTTTAATTGTTGTTATTGGTTTATCAACATAATTAACTGGAACGTCTTTTAATTTTAAGTTGTACATATCGTTTTCAAGTTGTCCACATCCAATCAAACATTCATTCTTGTAAATATTGCAAATCTCATTCACAAAATTGCAAGAAAAACCATCTCTATCAAGTATAGAAACAGAAATAATGTTTTTAACCAAATCTGGCACAAATAAAACGTCTCTCAAAAATAAATTAAAATTGTTCTGCAAAATTAAACAAACATCCCCCACAGCTTTTGCTTCAACTCTGGAACCATTCCCGATCCTCAACTGGGTCTCACCCATCCTCAGCCTACGACTTCTTGACATCACCTGCAAATCATTGCAAATGTGAGATCCACATCCGGTATCCAATACCCAAGAAGTAGTATTAAGTAAAACATTTATTTCAATATAAAACCTAACCTTAGCAGTTCGTAACTGCTCGAGATATTCCTTGCAGTTACGCTTCCAGTGACCGGGTTTCTTGCAGTGATGGCAAACATCTTCAGACTTGTCCATGTTTAAAGCTTTCTTAATGCAGTTACCCTTTGCATTTGGCCCCTTCTTAGCAGAAGAGGAGGAACCCATCAAGAGAACCGGTTTATCCTTCTTGAATGTGGCCTCATAATTGACAATCATATTGACCATTTCTTCAAGGGTGGCCTATAGCTTGTTCATATTGAAGTTCACCACAAAACCGTCAAACGATGAAGGAGAAGAAAGAAGCAGTAAGTCCACACACAGTTCGTGCTCCAACACCAACTCGAGGGTCACCAATTTTTCAATGAACCAAATCATGTGTACCCCATGCTCACGGACCGAAGTCCCCTCTTGAATGCGGCACGTCATCAGCTCTTTGACAGTGGAGTACCTTTCAGCTCTCGATTGAACCCCAAAAAGATCCTTTAGGTGCAAGTGTATGTCAGCAACATTCACGACATCCTCAAATCGCCTCTAGAGTTCATCAGACATCGAAGCTTGCATGTAGCATTTGGCCTTGATATCATGGTCCCACCATTTATCAAGTTTGGCCAACTCTTCTGGACTCACATCAACCGGTGCTTCCTTCGGAGGAGATTTTTCTAGCACGTAGAAAATCTTCTCCGAGCATAGGAAAATCTTCAACTTACGGAACCATTCCATATAGTTTGCGCCAGTCAGTTTGTTTTGTTCGAGAATAGAAAACAGTGGATTACGCGAGCTCATCATAATGATATACTGAAATGATAACAAAAAATAATCAGTGATTGTTTAATTAATTTACTAAGACATAAAATAAGGCGAGTTTAATTTTATAAATTACACTCCCACTATTTTAACGATTTCACCACCCTCTAGTGAAAACGAGAAAACCATTTTCTTTAGTGGGAACATGGAGCCCAATTTACAAATTATCATCTCGAATAATATCAGTCAATTATAATTTTCAAAAGGTAGAGTCCAATTGCTGCTAGAGCAACCCCATGTTTTTACCTCATATCCAATAAGGGCCCAATAATATGACGCCGATTATTGTGACATGTCAAGTTGACCCATCAATATTAAATTGTGATGGACGGTCGCCATGTAGACCCCCAATAATATGAGTTGATCCCATAGGAGTTACACCCAACTTACAACAATTGTCTACTCAATGCACAGCTTTTTGGCGAACGGGCCCCCCAATAAAGTGAGCCGGACCACACCCGCGGATAGCATTCATCATGCATTGATAGTTGATGGAAGGTAGGAAAATATAAACTATATTTAATTTTCCTTTTTGTTAAACTTGATATAAATTTTAAATCATATTTAAAATGAGGGATTTTAATTTTATTGAAAAATTGTCTCATCATTTAATTAGTTTGTATACTTGCAGGATTCATGTAATTTAATATAAACATGCATACAACAATAATATCAAATATTAAATAAAGGATGATCGATGCCTAGATCTAGTCGACCCGTGGTTGCCAATCACGAGTCTAAGTCCAATCCTAGGTTATATGCAAGTATGCAATGCAATCTTATTACATTGAGCTTTCAATTTACATTTCTTCGGTCTTTATCATCGTCTGCTGGGTCCACCATCATCTTTAAATCTTTATCTCCCATTAAGTCTAATAAATTTACAATAAATTTCGATGACAAGTAGGGGATACATATTTTAAGTGTGGGAATGGACCATAAATCAGGTCCACTTTTATTACAAATGACAAATCAAATTTGGGCCATAATACAAGCCCACTAATAAAAAACCCAACAACAAAAATAAAAACCAAATGTAAACAACCTAGCATACACCTAAAAAATTGGTCATGGCAATCGATCATCTTTTTATCCAATTATTTAATTCAATGAATGATTGGATAACATGCAATTCAAAATGGCAATATATATAAAACAGATAAAATCATATTTTATACATAAAATCTAATTTTATATATTGTGAGACCCCATTTTTAATCTTCTAATCTCGAAAAAGTAACTACAATCGAACACAAAGAGCCGAGGAAACGAATCAAATATTTTTTTTTATAAAAGCCTCGCGCCCGCGCAAGCTATCACCTCGCGCGCGCGCAGGCAACGCGACCAGAGGCCTCGCAGGATGCTCGCGTCCACGTGAGGGGAAGTGCTCGCGCGCGCGCGGGCAAAATAACCCGAGCCCTCTAGGCATGCTTGCGCGTGCGCGAGGTCAAGCCTCGCTCGCGCGCAGGCCAATCGGGCAGAAAAGTGTAGTGATAGGTGTGTTTTAGTTGCATATTTTATTATTGTGTAGGAAACAACATTTTATGAAGAAAGTTTGGAGTGCAAAAGAATTGAAGAAAAGAAGCAAATAAAGAAGATGAAAAAGTAGAGTGGTTCGTTAGAGCTGTTAACGAACAGCTCTACCCAACAGCTCTAACGAACAGCCCTTGAAGGAGTGCTATCGCTCTAACGAAAGGGCTCTAACTATACACAAGAGAGAAGATTTGAAGAGCTATCGCGCTTGTGGGGAGAGCTCTTGCGCTTTGATGAAGAAGAAGATTTGTTGCGCTATTGTACAGCGCAAACGCGCAAGGTGAGTTTGAGGGGCGCTGCTGAATGTGCTATCGCGCAATGAAGCACAAGCATGATGCGCTGAAGAGAAGCGCAATCGCGCAAGGAAATAAGGAAGTTGCGCATAATGTCTGTGCGTACAGATTTGCGAAGAAAAATACCACCGCTCGATCTAAGTAATCTGTCCGATCGAGCGGGCCATTTGAGTAATCGAGGCAGAGAGTTTGAGAAATCCACTCGCTCGATCCGTGTACTTTGTCCGATCGAGCGGGGTGTCGCGCAGGTTTAAAAAATAGAATTTCGGGATTTTAAAATCCTATTTTGCGGGCTTTATTTTGTGGGCTTTTCAGGGCAATATAAATACATATTTTAGACCGCAGAATAGGGGGAGAGGGAACGAGATATTTTAGACGGCTGAAGAGTAGAGAAATTCATCAAGGAGGCTAGGTTATTCTACTCTTGTTCTTAGATTTTAATTCTTCTAATTTTTATTCTTGGTTGAGGAAGACGAACCCTTGATTTAGTTTATTCATGAGATTTTGATTTTCAATGTTTGATTTTTGTCAAGTATCAAGAATTATTTTGAATTGATTGATATGCTTGTGTATGAGATTTTTAGATTGGTCATCTTAGGATTTCATTATACAGTCGAATGCTAAATTAGAATTCAAATCCGTAATTGTTTGAAACCTCTAATTTGCGAAGCAACTATGATTAATATTTTCTGCTGTTGAATTTGTTAAATCGTAGGAATAATAATTGACTAGGCTAAATTCATCCGCTTGTGTATGGGTTGTCTAGCTTTATCAGTTTTACTAGTTTGAATGCTACCGTGGATTTAAATCTGATCGCTGGTATTGGGTTAGTTTATGGGGTAAGGGTTAACTTAGAATGTTGTTGTCTAGTTAACTAAAATTAAGGTAAAACAGGAATTAAATTTCCAATGGTGAATATTTGATAAGATTAATTATTTTTAGATGATCAATGATTGAATGAATAATATCAAGGGTGTAGTCGATCGATACCAAGTCTTATTTCTTATTGATTTTCTCAGTTAATTTTTAATCTTGCGTGATAGTGATAATTTAATTATTTAATTGCTAAGATTTTTAGTAGTTAATCTCAACTCCAAAACCCCCTTTTATTTTAAAGAACACTTTTAAATTTACCTTTCCTCGTGGGAACGATCCCTACTCACGCTACTGCATTATTTGTTTATCTGATTGAGTCGGGTAATTTGGGCGTACGCGATAAGCGCTACCAAATTTTGGCGCCGTTGCCGAGGACAGGCGTTTAATTTATTTGTGTTTTGTTTTTTTTTAATTATTATTTCTCCTAGTGCTACTCTGGTTTGTTCGTGCGTGCAAGTGAATCTTTGGAAGAAGAAGAATTTCCATACGACCCAGAGATAGAAAGAATTTTGCATAGGCGAAGGAGGATTATTGCGGTGTAATACTTCGAGATGTTAAATCAACAAGTATTCCCAAGTTTTATCCAGCAACACGGAGAGCCATTCTACGCAGCATGGGGAAGATTCAAGGATTTGGAAACCATCTTCCGGTATCGTGATTTTTCTAACTATTCTCTCCTAACATATTTTCTTGGTGGTTTGGATGCAGTGACAAGAAGATGGGTAATTGATGGAGCTTTCACAACCGGTATATCAATATTTTGCCGAGATGCTGGTACCATGAGACGCCTGTTAGATGATATGGCAGAGTTTGACTATTACTGGTATTCACAATCTCAATACCTAGATTTTACAGACCAACCATTCGAGCTTCAAAAGGAGGAGGGAAGTTTTTCGCAGTTGATTTTACATTCGCTGGAAGATATCATGAGCAAGCTTGTGGCATCGACTGTGGAAACTATAGAAGTTTTGAAAAATTATAGATGTGACCTTGCGGAGAAAATAGAGAATATGAACATATCATTCCTCCATGAACACCAAGAACAAGAGGTGAAGAAAGATACTCAAGAAGTGACCAACCCAATTTGGCTCGATGATGATGATTTAGAGAAACAGGATTGGGAGTGCGAATCAATTCCTGCTGAAGATTTAGAGGTGCTTGAGTTTTCTCTTCTAATTGAACCTCAGCCGGAAGATGTACTGGAAGAAACAGCATATGATGGAGTACCAGTTTCAAAATATTTTGGTTTCCAAGAGCCTATAGAGATATTCTCTTCCCATGTTTACCAGCTATGTAGTGTTGCTGCAGTGACGAGCTTAATCTGTTTATATCTGGCCAAGCTTGAGGGCTTATGGAACCAAGACCCATTTGTGGTGTCATATGACACTTATTTTGGGCGTCAGCCGCTCTTTGAGCAGTGCTTCTGAGAGTCAAGCCGGTGACTGAAAATCAAGCGCTGGCTGGGAGGAAACCCAGTGTCTTTATCCTTTATTTCATTTTTTGTTTTTGTTTTGTTTTGTTTTTTTGTTTTTGTTTTATTTTCTTTGTTTTCAGGAGCCTAGCCGCCCCGTCTACAGACCAATTTTCAATATGAGTCTCCCATTATTCAGCCTAAGGCCAAAGAGGACGACAACGCCATCACTTGAACCAGGGGAGTTTTGTTTTAATTTTGCATCTTGTTATCATTTTGTTACTTGTGTTTGTGTCGTTAGTACTAGAGCATTGAGGGCAATGCTTTGGTTAAGTGTGGGGGGAGTGCATTCAGTGTTTTGTTGTTTGTTTTGCATTGTGTTTGTTGCGTACATGCATTTAGTTCATAAATTGTTTCATGAGTGTTTTGTGTGCATAAGTAAAGGATGATTTCTAGCCTTTCTAGCCTATGACGAGATAGTTGAAAAATGATGATTTTTGAAAAATTTTAACTCTTGATTGGATTTGAGAAACCGTAGGTTGTTTGTTGAATATTCTTAAGCACGCATGTTTAACCAGTGAAGTGTAGCGATGTATTAGATATCGTGGATGTCTGTTGGACCATTGCATGACAATAGGTGGTTTGTGGATCTTGATTGTGTTCTATGAATTTTGATGAGACTCTAGTAAGACACTTATGATCTTGGGCGCACCTAAAAAAAATAATAATAATAATTTATATACAACTCCATCCGGGCCTAGAAAGGATTGAAATCCTAATCCTAAAAGATTAAATTCAAGGCTATGTATGCGGATAAAATGGGGTTGATGCTCCATCCGGGCTATAGACGAGGGGATTGAAATTCTAATCCTGTCTTAGTTGTAGCTAAGTTTGTGGGTAATTATTGGGGCTAAAGCAATACCGGGTGCAAAATCCGGAGGTGTGTAATTCATTATCTCAAGGGAGGTGGATGTATATAGAGGTCATTGGAAGGAATGGGCACTTGAAGTGAGACTTGCACTGAATTGTTATAGGTCGGCGAACAGTCTTAAAACTTTGTTCTTTTGAAGTTGCATGTAACTGGGGTAACATGGCACACACGCACGTTCGCATTCGACTGAAGGTGTATCATTGATGATTGGGAGTAGCTATGAACTTATTTTGGATGAAAGTGGTTTTCTCTGAGGCTATATTATGCATGATCGTCCTTACTTACGTGTTTGTTTGTTGTTTCATTCTGTTTTTGCATGACTTGCTCGAGGATGAGCAAGGATTAAGTGTGGGGTATTTGATAGGTGTGTTTTAGTTGCATATTTTAATGAAGTTTTACTGTCGTTTAGCATGCATTTATTTAGTTGATTTAAGTATTTTGTTTATATTTCATGCATCATGTCTACATAACATGCTTCCGGATTTATTGTGTAGGAAACAACATTTTATGAAGAAAGTTTGGAGTGCAAAAGAATTGAAGAAAAGAAGCAAATAAAGAAGATGAAAAAATAGAGCGGTTCGTTAGAGCTGTTAACGAACAGCTCTACCCAACGGCTCTAACGAACAGCCCTTGAAGGAGTGCTATCGCTCTAACGAAGGGCTCTAACTTTACACAAGAAAGAAGATTTGAAGAGCTATCGCGCTTGTGGGGAGAGCTACTGCGCTTTGATGAAGAAGAAGATTTGTTGCGCTATTGTACAGCGCAAACGCGCAAGGTGAGATTGAGGGGCGCTGTTGAATGCGCTATCGCGCAATGAAGCACAAGCATGATGCACTGAAGAGAAGCGCAATCGCGCAAGGAAATAAGGAAGTTGCGCATAATGTCTGTGCGTACAGATTTGCGAAGAAAAATACCACCGCTCGATCCGAGTAATCTGTCCGATCGAGCGGGCCATTTGAGTAATCGAGGCAGAGAGTTTGAGAAATCCACTCGCTCGATCCGTGTACTTTGTCCGATCGAGCGGGGTGTCGCGCAGGTTTAAAAAATAGAATTTCGGGATTTTAAAATCCTATTTTGCGGGCTTTATTTTGCGGGCTTTTCAGAGCAATATAAATACATATTTTAGACCGTAGAATAGGAGGAGAGGGAACGAGAGATTTTAGACGGCTGAAGAGCAGAGAAATTCATCAAGGCGGCTAGGTTATTCTACTCTTGTTCTTAGATTTTAATTCTTCTAATTTTTATTCTTGGTTGAGGAAAACGAACCCTTGATTTAGTTTATTCATGAGATTTTGATTTTCAATGTTTGATTTTTATCAAGTATCAAGAATTATTTTGAATTGATTGATATGCTTGTGTATGAGATTTTTAGATTGGCCATCTTAGGATTTCATTATACAGTCGAATGCTAAATTAGAATTCAAATCCGTAATTGTTTGAAACCTCTAACTTGCGAAGCAACTATGATTAATATTTTCTGCTGTTGAATTTGTTAAATCGTAGGAATAATAATTGACTAGGCTAAATTCATCCGCTTGTGTATGGGTTGTCTAGCTTTATCAGTTTTACTAGTTTGAATGCTACCGTGGATTTAAATCTGATCGCTGGTATTGGGTTAGTTTATGGGGTAAGGGTTAACTTAGACTGTTGTTGTCTAGTTAACTAAAATTAAGGTGAAACAGGAATTAAATTTCCAATGGTAAATATTTGATAAGATTAATTATTTTTAGATGATCAATGATTGAATGAATAATATCAAGGGTGTAGTCGACCGATACCAAATCTTATTTCTTATTGATTTCCTCAGTTAATTTTTAATCTTGCGTGATAGTGATAATTTAATTATTTAATTGCTAAGATTTTTAGTAGTTAATCTCAACTCCAAAACCCCCTTTTATTTTAAAGAACACTTTTAAATTTACCTTTTCTCGTGGGAACGATCCCTACTCACGCTACTGCATTATTTGTTATCTGATTGAGTCGGGTAATTTGGGCGTACGCGATAAGCGCTACCATGCAGGATCCTGGAAAAATCACTCAAAGGAAACTCCAATCAATTAAAACCCATACACACATACAAATCAACATTTAAACATACAATATTCTAGGTTCTGCCCAAAAGTACAACATATCAAGTTCGACGATAGGGTTCGATCGACTAATCAAAATAATACAAGTTCAAAAGACACAACCCTGTGACACGGTGTCTCACTTCTATCATTCTCACCCCGAGCTAACCCAAACGACTCGGTCCAGCTCCTGATCCTCCTGTTGTCAAGTACACATACAAACAAAAACAACAGCCGGATAACCTGGTTAGAAATATAATTTCTAATTAAAAGAGACAGTCATACAATATCAATTAAACACCTCATATTGAAATGTATCAATCATCAATAAATCAAATGAGGGTGGATGTATGCATGATTTTAAATCTCGGGATTATCAAGTCAGATAATCGAAATATCAGTCGGTACTCGGTTGGAATCCCGGGGTCAAGTCATTACAAACAAACCACCTACACTCCCATTCGGGGTGGATGTCGCACAACTCAAACCCCTAGACTTCAGAGCAACTATAAGAAGTATTCTAGCACTTGGAATAACTCGAAATCCAAGGCCACTTCAATATAGCTCCCTAAATCGTCTAATTTCGAAACGAATCAAATATTCGGCTCAATATAAATGCAAGTGCAAACAAAGTAAATCAATCAAGTTCACACCAAAAAATTAACATGCAGTATGTGATTTGTGGGACTCGAGAATCAATCGAACTCGAGTATTCAACCTCATTCAATTCAATGTCGTCTTTTACCTTTTCATGTTCGTCGGAGATTCAAATCTGAAAATGACAACGAACTCAATCAATATTCAAACGAATCAAAACGAATCATTACAAGAAGTTCAATACTCTACCGTCTTCAACTCTCGAATCGATTCAACTCTCAAGTTCGTTCCAAACCCGAATCTTTCAATCAAACTCTGAAAATGTAGAACATACGGATTCGATATCAATCTACTAACTCAAATAAACCCGGAAATCAAACCGAAACAATAAAACCAATAATCCAAACTCGATTTCGACGGCATAACGGCTATAAACGGTCAAACCAAAAATCTCAAACCAAATATCATCAACTCAAAACCATTCACAAACCCCTCATATCATTCAATCCAAGCCAAATCCAACAAACAACCAAATCCACCATAATTCCAAAACCCATTTTCGAAAATAAGCTCCAAATATCATATAAAATACAAACTTCATTCTTTTTCCGAACCAACTTCGAATACACGTTCTATTCTAGCTCAAGAACAACATACCCGAAAATTATCAAATTCTGACAACCCGAAAAAAATCAAATTTCATGGATCGTAGAAAAACTTACGGCAAAACGAAGCCCTCGTTGCGGTGATCGTGAATCTCAACTCAAAACGAAAATCTGAAGGTCGGATCGTGCGAATCAGAGGAAGGAAAAGCTTGAAATGTTGGCCATGGCTTCCTCTCTCTCTCGGTCGACGTGTGGGAGGATGGGGGAAAGAAGATGAGTGATGGTGATGGAAAGAGGTGATAATAATAATAATAATAATAATAATAATACACTCCCAAAGACTAGTCAACAAGCTAAATAGCAATCCGGTCCCTGAAGCTCCAAATTAAATCAATTCAATCCCGGCTCAATAATCTTCAAAATAAATAATAATCAACTCTGCTAATCACGAAATAATTAGTTTCAGAGTTTTACATATATAAAATCATATTTTATCATCAATTGTACCAAATAATTAATTTTTCATAAAATTTAATTTATTGGATTAAATTTATAAATTATCCAAAAATTAATTTTCTTATAAATTCGAGTTCAAACAGTTTTGACCCAATGCCTCGTGGACCCATCGAAACAATTTTTGATCGGGCCAAAAACTGGGCCCAATAACCGTTAACGGGCCGAAATTCATAATTTTAAAAATTATAAAAAAATTTAAAAAAATAATTTCTGGGGCCGCCCAGGACGATCCCCGGCAGCCCCCACCCTGCCCAGCCTGGCTACTGGGCCGCCGCGCGCGGCCCAGCTTCGCGCTGGGCTAGGGCAACACTTGCCCCAGCCCAGCCGCTGGGCTGCTGGGCCGCCGCGCGCAGCCCTTGCTGCTCACCGGGCAGTCCAGAAATTTTTTCTTTTTGTTTTGTTTTCTGAAAACTGAGACTTTGTACAATCGATAAAAATTTAATCGTAAGATCTGAGAACAACCTGGCTCTGATACCACTGTTGGAACATGTTCTCAGATCTGTCAGATCTGATACCCATGACAGCGGAAGGTTTTAAAATTTTATTTTCAGATCTGGAACAATTCCAAATCATTGGGTGCCAGATCCGTACGATTAAAATTATTACGTAAAATAAAACAAAATTAAATTTTACCTCTCAAGTCTCAACTTGAGGTTATGGACTCCAACAGATAAATCTGCTCTTCTTGTATATCCCAGGAACCGATGCCTCGATCAACTCCCGAATCAGGTCCACGAACATAAATCTAAACCCTCTGAGAGACTGCACTAGAATGTCTATCAGATGTTTCTACGAAGAGATTAACATATTTGATCTGTTAAACCAGACTGCAATTTCAAAAATTGCAGCCTGGAATTTTCGAACAGGGGAGGGGGGGAGTTCGGCCAACCCTAGGGAGAAACTCTCTAGGTTTTCAAAAATTATGAAGTGTTGTGTGTAATTTCTGTACTGGAAGAACTTATTTATAACATGGGCTGTTAACAGCTTAGGGCCCGTTAGTCATAAGTTCAAGCCTGACAAGCAAAGCCCGTATGTTCAGAAATTAATATAAAATTTATCATGACTCCAACTGATAAACTAATTTCACCAATGTGTACAGAAACCTTTTCTGCATACTTTAAAGTCAAGACAAATTTTCTGAATCCGAATTCAGTGGTTTCCAAAAATGGCATCCCCATGTCATTTTAGGAAATCTCACTCCCTCTATTCATCAATAAGAAGTCCTACTTCTCGTTTGCTAAATTTAACTCATTAAATTTAACTATCTCAACGGGGATCAAAAATCCATTACTTGTGTGACCCTCAATGGTTCAGGGATACAACTAGCCGTGGGCTCACAACTGCTTGTAACTCAGAACAACAATTTCCGACTTGCCCATCGAATCATGGTAAGAGCGCCTAGCAACATCGCCCCATGATTCCCTAGGTATCACTGATAGTGCCTGCAAGAACCAGTGGGTTTCGGTTAGCGTACAGTACGGTCTCTTCATCCATATATCCTGATTATATCAACAACCATTGGTATATCGAGAGTCGTTCAAGATTCGATAACCATGCAATACATCTTGAAGATCAAATAGTGACACCACATGTGCAACTAGGAAACCAGGTAACCTAAAACACATCATGTACTCTGGCCAGATATTTGTCACACTAATATTTTTCAGATCGCATAGGATATCCACGCTCGCAAGAGTGTGGTGAATCCTTGACAACAAATCATTGACTCCTATATGTGTCATAACTGCACCCAATCTCAACACCTGATGACCCTCATTGAGTCGGTAAACGAGTCAAAGTACAGTACTAGCATATAGAGTCTCCATGATGTTTCAAGTAGTAAGGACTAATAGTGTACAACCAAAATCACGGACTTATCCACTCAATTAGTGAGAACCACTTGGAAAGTCCGAATAGGGTAGTTCGATCATCCATCCAATGAATATCCATTTGCATGCTTTGAACATCTACATGTCCCATACCAATGAAACGTGGTACTCGACATCGCAAATGCTAGTCTCAATATCGAGCGATCCTTGTCCTTATTGTAGACGGCTCAATTGACTAGAAACTGATTTAGAATATACAGAGATTATAAGATGTGTTTCATGATAGTCATCCATATTCACTATCACATCTTACATGCACTCTAGTATATTCAAGGTCTTTATCTAAACATCGTATAGTATGTCACAACATAACAATATGAAAAAAGATAAAGTAAATGTCAATAAAGAGTGTAAATTACATTAAACAAAGATTGTTTACAAAAAAAATTATGAAAGCCCTCGGCCACAAGTTGGGTAGCAGGGCACCCACTCTTTCATGAGTAAGCGTCTAAGGGGTCCACCCAAATATTTAGAAGATTTCGTATGATTGTGCTAGCAGTTTGGGATGGGAAATATATCAGCAAAATAGTGGCGCATGGTATTGGAGAACGCGGCGATCAGATCAATCAGGATTGATACCCGGTGCAGCGGAAGTTTAAAAAATTTATATGGAACGATTCCATAATGGGTATCAACCTTACGATTAAATTGTGTGTGTGTAAAAATTAAATAACGATTATAAATTTTTACCTCCAATCTCGAAGCGAGATTATGGACACCAACAGATTTCTCTGCTCTTGTTGTATATCCCTGGAACTGATGGACGAACTGTTCTTCAATCAGGTCCACGAACGGATATTTAATCCCTCTGATAGATTGCACTAGAAAATCTATCAGAAGTTTCTACGAAGAGATTAACGAATTTGATCCGTTAAACCAGAATGTAAATCAAAATTCACAGACTGGATTTTACCTAGCAGAGGGGAGAGGGGGTCGGCCACTTCAGAGGAAAATCACTAGGGTTTTTCGAAAATTTTGTGACCTGTTGTGTGTAATTTCTGTACTGCAATAACTTATTTATAATGTAGGCCACTAACAGCTTAGGGCCCATTAGTCATAAGTTCAAGCCCGACAAGCAAAGCCCGCATGTTCAGAAATTAATATAAAATTCATCGTGACTCCGATTGATAAACCGATTTCACCAATGTGCACAGAAACCATTTCTGCACCTTTTAAAGTCAAGATAAATTTTTCTGAATCCGAATTCAGTGATTTCCAAAAATGTTCATCCCTATGTCATTTTAGGAAATCTTACTCCTCTACTCATAATTAAGAAGTCCAACTTCTTTGTTCATTAAATTTAACTCTTTAAATTTAACTATCTCGCAAGCATGTGGTGACCCCAATAGAGTCGGTAAACGAGTCAAAGCACAGTACTAGCATATAGAGTCTCAATGATGTTTCAAGTAGTAAGGACTAATGGTGTACAACAAAAACCGCAAACTTTATCCACTCGATAAGTGATAACCACTTGGAAAGTCCGGATAGGGTAGTTCGATCATTCATCGTATGAATATCCATTTGCATGCTTCGAACATCTCTATGTTCCTTACCAATGAAACGTGGTACTCTGCATCGCAAATGCTAGTCTCAAACTCGAGCGATCCTTATCCTTATTATCGGACGGCTCAATCGACTAGGAACAGTTTAGAATATACAGTGACTATAAGATGTGTTTCATGATAGACATCCCCATGTTCTACCACATCTTACATACACTATAGTATATTCAAGGTTTTTATCAAAACAATAATAGTATATCACAATATAACAATATGGAGAAAGATAAAGTCATTGTCATTAATAAAAGTGTAAATTATATTAAACAAAAGATTATTTATACAAAGAGTCATCAAAGCCCTTAGCCACAAGTTGGCTCACCGGGCACCTACTCTTTCACATTGAAGTCAAGGAATATTGTTGCAGCTTTTACATTGTTTTCCCTTTTTACTTCTGCTCTGAGTTATTTTCCTTTTAATTTTAGATGTAAAGCTTTTGTCAGAACACTTTGAGTGCATTAATGAATCTTCATTCCTTCTGCAAACTCTCTTGAAAATTGCTCGATTTCAATATCTTGATTTGTGCACATATCAGTTTGATGACGACTTTCATATTGTTCGGAGTAAAGATTACTGCAAATGCAATGGAGCTAGCCTGTTGAGAGACATATATATCTTGCCCCACGTGGGAGAGTTCGACAAGAAGATAGGGGTGGAGATCGGACGGAGCATACAGTTACGCTCAAAACTTGGATAACTAAGAGCTTCACATTTATCAAAGGCTGGAGGAAAGATTTCGTTAAGAGGAGGGAACTAACTGGCCAAGAACGATGAAATCGGGATTCGATGGGAACAAAACCATCAGAGATTTGAGTTTACACTACTCCAGAAGGCGCCCCAATTGAGAGAAATTCCTTTCATCTGATCATATTCTTGTTTGGCACCAAAATAATTAGGGATTCTTTGTTTCTTTCTTTAAGACATTGATTTTTGTTACGTGCTTGCAATTAATATGTAGTCTTGCAAGTAAAACCTCCTTCTTTCTCTTGGTTCTTTCTTTTTTTCCTGCTGCTGTAATGGTTTCCTCGTTATTTCTTCGTGTTTTTTGTTTGGTTAGATTAGATTATATTTCATTCGTTATTGTTGATCGAATTCGGCTCGTTACAGGTCCTGGGTTTCAATTTTTTCACAAAATGGTTAATTTGAAATTTATTTTTATCATTTTTGTTTTTTTTTCTGAATAAAATATTTTTTAACTTGATTGTTTCTTGACTCGACAGAAGATGTGAACCCTAAAGTATGATCTTAACTTGTTAACGTAAATATTACACTCAATTAACCTTTTTTCCTGAAATTTAATTAATTATAGCCCTTAGAATTTACAAGTGCTGAATTGAAATTCCAAACAAAAAAAAAAAAAAAAAACCAAGAATGGTGAAAAATTAAACTCACACAAAAGCTGTGATGATTTTACACAATCACTAAACCTGTTTATAAAGGGAAAAAATGTAAACGCCACCCTGCTACGACTGAGCCTGTGCTAAATTAGTAGAGACTATGATAATCCAAGTACAAGGAAAGGTAACTAAGATATTAAGAATTATACAACAGAGTTGACCAATCTATAAATTTCCCATTTACTCACTCAGGACATTACCATATTGACTATAATTCGGCACGGCAAAAGGAATCACGAATCGCTTTTTTCCAATATGCAATTTCTTCGCATGAATGAAGTGGCTGTTTGATTCAAAAAAACATCCATTTCCGCACCATCCCCCATGGAAGCTATAAACTCCTTCCCCATTCATTTTTCACCCACAAAATATCATTACACTTCAACCTTGCTACTCTCTCTTTGCTTGCCCGTGTAAGAAGTGGCGACCCCCGTCTGTCACAAGATCACCGAAAAAGAAGTTGATTGATACTCATCGAAGAAGTTTTTATGACAACACAGAACATGAATAAATCTTCACAAAAGAAAATGCTACAACAGAAGTGTGGAGTTATAGAGCTTTTATGAGAAAATTGATCACGATCCGATTACTATGACTCCAAGGGAAAAACATACAATTCAATATAGGAGTGAAACAACGGCAAACCTGAAGTACCGTATACAACTCCAAGGGAAAAATTATCATACTGTCGATAATAACATTAACACCAGAAAAAGCATAGGGCTAACAAAAAAACATACCACTTTCATCATCAGATATGTCTGCAAGCTTTGCAATGGCATCAGTTAGTGCCTGTTCATGCTCCTGATAAGATAAAGATAACATCGATAAGCCAATCTAAACAAAAGTTCAAATTCACGGAAAAAATAGCAGATATTGGTGTTCTGTCTAACCTTCAACACTTTCATTGCTTTCTCCATCTCCACAGGGTCTGGATGACTAGCACCAAAAACCCTCTCCACCTGTCAAATCTCAACAATCAATTGATAGATAGCACATGCCATTTTCTATGTGTACTGTAAGCAACTGTTTTGTACCTCCTTAATTAGAGTATCAGTTTGAAGCAACTGTATATCATCTCGTGCTTTCTTTCCGATGCCATTCTGTGACGGTGGAAAGTCTTTTCTGGATTGACTTTTTGTTAGCCCTCTTCCTCTTCCTGCACCTGGAACATTATCTCTCCCAACAGGCCGATCCATCCCATGGCCTGGTCCACCATAACCTTCATCCCATTTTATATCTTCAGGAGAAATCTTCATAGCAAAAACAGCCCAACTAAGAAAGATATCTTTGTTTTTCACGAATTGAACATTCTAGTGTCATAAATAGTAAACTGTCTTCTATTTTCATTCAGTGAATTTTCCATCTAATATTTGTTCCATGGTGCTGCCACTACTACACAAAAAGGAAACTCGCACCACGGCTTTTTGAGACTACTTACATACCGGCAGTCATATAGGCTTCAATTTCCTTTTCTCCATTTCGTTGCAATTCATATGGGGGTTAAGTGGTCAGTAAAGAATCTATATCAAACATAAGATTTACCTTCTGCCAAGACACCCTAAGCATCATATAACATTTCAAGTCCTACCTATAAATGCTTAAGTGCATGTTCTCGTCATTACCATATTCATCAGGTAATTTTATATGATGATATCATTGGTTGCAATGCAAAGACATAAATCAGTGACTACAACACGAAAACATGTGTCTCAATGTAAAGCCAATTTACGTAGCAATGCACAATAAAACTTGGTGGTGAGTATGCAACTGAAAACGTAAAATCTTTGGCATTACATAGTGCCTGATAATACTCCATTGACGGTTCAATAAAAGCATGTCCACCTCATTATTTTCAAGAGATTATAGTGCTTTCACAATAATTCAAGCAGCACCAATCCACCAACCCAGATAAGACGATCATTCATTGGAATGGAAATAATCAATGGTGTAAAAAATTATTTTAACATGAGCAAATGACATCACCACAAAAATACACAATGTAGAATGATTCCCAAGAAAATTGAGAAGCCAATAACTAGAACAATCTAATGAACTCAAGCCTCAAGTCTCAAGGAAATGACATGGGTCAATTCAGACCATAAACCTGTTGCAAAGCTCAATTCTAAGCTTTTTAACTACAGTCTAAAAGAAAAAAACTAACCAAACACCACTTTTTTAAACAAAAAGCACAATTTATTTTCTTTAAAAAAAACGAAAACTTTTTCAGCAGAGATACCAACAAGTGAACCGAGGTTGAATAGAGAACACTGGTTTGAAAGAAGTAATTTTAAAACAATGGAAACTATTGAAGCACTTATGAACACATCAAGCGATTGCCAAAATGTAGGTATTGAATTCATTGATATTTTGTGTTAACACACAACACATCAATAGCAAAGAAATAGTGAAATGGATAGAGAGTAAAGACTCCCATAGAGTACCATTTTCAAATGATATACAACAGGAGAAAAAGGTGTGTATCTACCTCTGACAGGTTAACCCATTCCCATGTTTCATGTGAAGTTCCTATATCGTACACAAGAGCATGTAGGCCCTGGAAAAACATACAGTAAAAGTTAAGCAACTGAGCATAAACGAAGTCGTCAAATCACAAAAAGTTTAGATATACCTTATCGGGATTATAATTAGTTATTACAGCTTCATAGAAACTATTATCATCAGGCCATCTGGTTCTGACTTTCCTTCCAATCAATGGATCAAATGAAGCCCCTTCTGCAGGCCCATTTGCTGCAAGGCCACCAGTAGAAATGCGGTTACCAAATTTACCTCTTCCAGCTGGACCAGAGGGATACTGCATTTTCATTGACGATGCACCAGCTGGTACCTGACCCATAAAACAAATTGCAACAGAAAATCAGTATCAGTAGATTGCAGCAGAACTAAACTGAGTAAATAATGAATCCTAAACTCACAGATTTAAGCTTTTTGCCTTTTGCACCCATTGTGGGGCCACGCTTTGCAGCTGATGAAGACGGCTGGTTGGCTGTAGCCATCACCTGTGGGTGGAAAGCAGGTGATGGCGCACCAAATGACTGAGAAGGTAGTGAAGGAGCTATCTTCTGTTTTTTACGAGAAGCTGAGACGGAAGGACTTGGTATTGGATCATGGACAACTTGACTGGCACCTCGCATGGCTGGTTGAAGCCCACCAGACTGTCTCCACTCCCTGATTTTTATCCCCATAATTTTTGTAAGAAAATAAGGAAAGCACAAGTTATATCAGTAAACTAGAAAACAGGATATCGTTCCCTTCAAAGCAAAAGCTAGCCCAAACCTTATTCTTCGGATTGTTTCATCTGCGTTAACCCTACTAAGAAGATCCCTGTGTTCTTCATTTGATAATCTCAATTCTCTTCTGAGTTCTGTAATTAAACCTTCCTTCTCCTGAAGAAATTAAAAGAAATGACAAGTCAGTCATATCTTATCAAAGTTTCATTCCCACATAATGAATGTGATAAAAATTACCCAAGTAATCGCATCAGCTTGAGCTTTAAAGGCTCTTAGAATTGAAATGTACGCTTCCTGCTCAAGCTGATGAATTTTAGCTTCCATATCAGTCTCGTCATACACCCTGGGATAAGGCACTGAACCAAAGTTAGCGGGTCTTCCATTACCAGAGATGCGGCCACCTCGTGACATTCTATTTTGATGTGGTGGCGGAAAATCATCATCAGTTCCTACAACAGTAAAGGAAAAGTGAAAAAAAAAAATCAATAGTTTTGCCGAACAAGGCACATGAAACCAAATGCTAAAAATTCCCATGGCAAGTGGAATAACAAACATGTAATCTGAACTCAGGTTGCCCATCTTAAATCTACAATTATTAGAACCTGGGATTCTCTCGAATTCCCCAATTCTTAAATCATATTCGCTTCCCAAATCTGCACAATATAATAATCTTGGCATATGCTTATAAGTGAAAGTGTAAAGTGCTCCAGCACAATATCTCTAATCATAACTAAATTCCAACATCCATGATATAAGGGACAAAAACAACTTAATAAGGATCCAGACATCGGCTCATCTAACCTACATCAATGCCAGACTACAAATAAAGTATAACAAACTATATTGAAAACTAAAGTACATTAACACTAGGGATCCAAGTTATTGCCATCAAAACAGATTATTTTCCCAAATCACACTAATGGCATGAAACAAAAAATTCAGAACAAGAAAAGGATTGGGTGCACCATGACTTAAGTTTGCGTCTCCTGTTTCCGAGAAAATAAAACATAGGATCTCTTTATTATGTATGAGAGTACGGGGGATCAAATATCCATCAGGAAAAAATAATCCAACAATGGTTATAGTATGTAGCACCATTAAGACTTCAGTCAACCAATGGAATGCATTAAAAGAAGCTTAAGTTCCAAAGGAAACAATGTGGAACAGTAAAGAGTGGAAATGGATGAGCATTTATTTTGAAACTGGCTATAATTATGTCAGTGGATGACTTATTCTAAGCTTTCTCACTCTAGAACAAGTGTGGCCTAAACCGATGGACCACAAAGAAATGGATCATACAGGGCAATTGGGAAAAAATGATCAAACAATTTCCAAACAATTATAAGTTCATATTCACCAGTCAAACGTAGTATAATAGTAACCTAAAACCTAACGTGTGCATATGACCATAGTACCACTACTCCCCTAATAACTAGAATTAATAAAACCAAATCTACTAATGCTTCATTTTGACCAAAGATCAGTAAATTTGCACAAGTACCAATTGGAGTCAATCAAGTATACAAAAGTTTATACATGAAATAAACCGAAATTGCATAAAACTCTTTTTTGTTTCTTCTCATTGGAAGGATGATCCTTGTCCTCAGTGTTAGCATAATTCATTCTGCCAGCTATCAAAATTCTAAAACAAGATTTTTTTGGTAGATAATACATAAAACCTCAAACAAACACCAATTGCAAAACAGAGACTTTTAATGAAACATATGGTACAATCATTGAAGGGGTTCAAGGGGATCAAACCATATCCTTTATCGGTCAAAATCCATCAACCTAAACTTATTATTACTTTTCTTCCGACGGTCACATCATGAAAAACCGCAATATCTTTTTCAATCTTTGATAATTGAATGACTGCGAAATTTGAAAACCATGTGCTTGTCCTAGCTTCTCATTTATGATTAAATTTCTCTAAACATTTGAGAAATTATTTAACAAACCTATCGAGTTCGTAACAAACAGACTATCACACTGAACCATAAATTTTCCTGATATGCAAAATAACAAAACTATAAAGAGAATCCAGAAAGATTTGCAGAAGGTAATCAACACTAGTAATTTGCTATAACGCCCAAAACCATAAAGACGAAATGGCTGCTTTAATCAAAGACCCCTCTAGAGACCTCTTACAATTTCCAACTAGAGACTCACAAGAAATTCTGAAGTGGAAAAAAACATTTTAAAATTCCAGGCCAAAAGGTAAGCCACATAATATAGCAAAATCCTGTTATTCGAAGAAACACCCAATACTTCAAACCCCAACCGTTATTGAACTACCATAACAAACATGGTTAATAAACCCTCATCAATACAACAATGCACATAACTTCCACAAAATCGAATCCCGATTTTTCAAACCCCAACTCCAATTGACTACGGAATCGATATAAACACAATTAACTAGCTGTAACCGAAATACGAATCTTCATGCACTTCAGAGAGAATTACACACCGCTGCTGTCGTACGGCTCGTAGTCCATAGCCAGCTTTTGCACACCGAAATCGAAATATGTTGCAGCTCAAAATAACGAAACCCTAGAATTTAAACTCGAAACCACAGAAACTCGCAGAAAATCCTACTAAAGATCGCAACTTTACCAAGCTAGCACAACAAAACGAGCTTAATTACGAGAGACGTCGATTCGATTTTGTGTGATTTGCGAGCATTTCGAGTGTGCGCACGCGGACGCGAAATTGGTCTATGAAATTAGGTTAAGAATTGTGGGGTTTGAGTCCAACGCTTGTTCGCACGTGCCAATTAGGGAAGAATTGGGAGATCAATTATTATTTTGGGATAATTGCATAAAATACCATGTAAAATACGGAGATTGTTGAAAATCTTTTTGCGAAAAAAGAATAATTTATTAGCTCTCTGTATTTTTTAATTTTGAACACATATCTTTCCATATTTTCAAATTTTGAGCACACAACCCCTTGTTTGTACGCTTTTTCAGAGGTATTTGTGCTCAAAATTTCAACACACAAGAGGTTAATAACAACAGGGGGTTTTCAGCAACATCATGATTTCACAGGGATAATATATGCAATTATATCATTAATTATTATAAGTTTATACTTTAAGTGATGATAAAAGTTTCTTTTATAATCATTCTCAATTTAATGCGCACACGTATACATACATAGACGGATAGACCCACACTATTTTTGCCTTCAAATCATCCTTAAAATATTTTTTTTATTTAGATCAAAAATATTATCTGGATTAAGATGATAAATATTTTAATATTTGAATTATCATATCCTGGATAAATATCATCAATATTTGTCAAATCTTGACTCTTTATCATGATTAGAGAACATATATTAATTGTGACATACAGGGTCCCTAAATCTATGAAGTTATTCAAAAAATATACTCTAAGGCCCGAAAATATTAATTTATTAATGACGGGATTTAAGATTTAAATTTTGAATTTGAAAAAATATGAATTTGAGAATTTATGGAATTAGAGATTTAAATTTCAGGTCGAAATTATTTACCTTGAGGATTTACGGATTTTAAGATTTTAATATCCGAAATTCTTAAATTAAAAGAAAATAATATTTGAATTGATTATTTCTGGGATTTAAGATTTTAATTTTGAGTTTAAATATGAAAAGGATTGATTTAGAAGCAAAGAATTGAAGAAGGACCGATTTGCAAATATTGAGAAGTTCAAGGACTAAATGGCGATAAGGTCCAAAATGATTTAATTTTAATTCAAAAATATTTAATTTGAGAATATTTAGAGTTTAGGATTAAATTATAATATTCTTAAATTATTTAGGATTGAAATTGAGTTAAATCACTTGTCCGGAGACTAATTTGCAAATATGCCAAAGTTTAGGGACCAAAGTGCAATTTTCCTTGCAACTTGCCATTTAAACGTGTAAGAAGGATGAAAATAATCAGAATTCTTCAGCCCATATCAGAAACAAACGAGAGAAAGGAAAGAGAAGGGTTTAAGCCATTTTTTACCTTTAAAGCTTCGATATCTTTTGAATCACCCGGTAGAATTTCCGATTGATCGTATATTTGCGATCACAGCTCCGAGTGCTACGTTTTGACGTAAGTTTTATGAAGTTCTACTATGTTTGAATTTTAAGATGTTGTTAGAATTAAGATTTGATTGTATAAACGTGTTCTAGTATATACGACGATAACATATCTAAAACGGATCGAGAAAAGATCGTCGTTCGAACATATTTTTAATTTTTGAAAGGATTTTCGAAATTCTGAAAATATGGGGCTGTATATTTCGAAATTATATTGTGGAATTGGTGATGATATAGTGTTTATATGGTGGTATTGATGATGTTTATGCTTTTAGAATTGCCAGTTTCGAACCGTTACGCTGTCGGTTTGAATTCAAGTTATGTGATCAAGTTGTTAGATTGTTTAAGCCTACATAAGATTGAAATGATATTGGCAGCTGATATATCAATGCATTTCAGATTTGAATTGCAAGAGATCGAGTTCGAGTCGGCGAGCTCGAGTCAAGTAGAGTTTGAACAAACTTGATGATATTGAGCAGATTGTGAAAAGTAAAAGTTTGATAACTTGTGATTGATCAAGACTTGCACGAGTTCAGACACTTGAATCAGATCAAAGGTATGAACAGACATTATATAATATGGGAAGAACAACTCGAGATCGTTTTTATTATCGAGTTTCCTAAAATCACATACTTAAATATTTATGAGCTTTTATATGATTCAATTGATATTGTTGCCTTGAATGATTATTGAATTATGTGATCAAGATATTTTACAGTATTGTATGATTTAATGCATCAAGATTATGTTGCATTCATCTTGAAACCTACCTTGACAAACATAGAGGGTTGATTGGCCTAGATTGCAAAATGACGTTTGGAGAACTATAGTTGAGTGGCATGGATTGTAGATTCACTTCCAGAGCTAGATGACTTACTATAGTTATACCAAAAACAGGGAAATTAAGATACTTGACGCCACCTCGATTGCGAGAGTCGGTGGTTGGTTTGAGATTTTATTCCCCAGGATCCCAAGAACCGAGATTTGATTGTTATCAGACTTGATAGCCTATTCCTTGAAACATGCATTGCATTTATGCATTAACCTAGAGATTTTTATGGTTTAGAATATGTGTTTATAAATGCTAGCATGTTATTATATTCCATTCAAGATGTGAATGTGTTTGTATGCTTGGAATGATATGGCCATAGATGAACAGATATGTTATAAGACTTTGAGAATCGATTTTGCTTCTATGATTTACATGTTATATTATATGTTTTGTGACTTAAGATTATTATGGCCTATAGATTCAATATGGTTAAATGATGTATATGCATGTCGTTCATACTGAGATGTATTTCTCACCGGAGTTATCCGAATGTTGTTTTGTTTGTATGTATGCATTGCATCAGGTTTGGGCATGAGCGAGTCAGATGTGGCTCTGATAGCTCGAGATTGAGAGATTTAGCACGTGGTGACTTGGGTGTAAGAAGTAGATTGTGTTGTTAACCTTGTGATCTTGAAGCATTAGAATGGTTTGAGAACTTAGATCTAGACTTGATCTTGTTATTGAAAGAGTGGGTGTCCGGTGAGCCAACTTGTGGCTAAGGGCTTTGATGACTCTTTGTATAAACAATCTTTTGTTTAATATTATTTACACTTTTATTAATGGCAATGACTTTATCTTTCTTCATATTGTTATATTGTGATATACTATTGTTGTTTTGATAAAGACCTTGAATATACTATAGTGTATGTAAGATGTGGTAGAACATGGAGATGTCTATCATGAAACACATCTTATAGTCACTGTATATTTTAAACTGTTCCTAGTCGATTGAGCCGTCCGATAATAAGGATAAGGATCGCTCGAGTTTGAGACTAGCATTTGCGATGCGGAGTACCACGTTTCATTGGTAAGGAACATAGAGATGTTCGAAGCATGCAAATGGATATTCATATGATGAATGATCGAACTACCCTATCCGGACTTTCCAAGTGGTTATCACTTATCGAGTGGATATAGTCCGCGGTTTTGGTTGTACACCATTAGTCCTTACTACTTGAAACATCATTGAGACTCTATATGCTAGTATTGTGCTTTGACTCGTTTACCGACTCTATTGGGGTCATCAGGTGTCGGGATTGGGTACAGTTACAACACATATAGGAGTCGATGCATTGTTGTCAAGGATTCACCACATACTTGCGAGTGTGGATATCCTATGCGATCTGAGGAGATATTAGTGTGACGAATCTCTGGCCAGAGTACATGATGTGGTTTAAGAAATGGTTTCTTAGTAGCACATGCGATGTCACTATTTGATCTTCAAGATGTATTGCATAGTTATCGAATCTCGAACGACTCTCGATATACCAATGGTTGTTGATTCGATCGGGATATATGGATGAAGGGACCGTACTGTACGCTAACCAAAATCTATTGGTTCTTGTAGGCACTATCAGTGATACCTAGGAAATCATGGGGCGATGTTGCTAGGCGCTCATACCATGATTCGATGGGCAAGTCGGAAATTGTTGTTCCGAGTCACAAGAAGTTGTGAGCCCACGGCTAGCTGTATCCCTGAACCATTGAGGGTCACACAGAGTAATGGATTTTTAATCCCCGTTGAGATAGTTAAATTTAAAGAGTTAAATTTAATGAACAAAGAAGTTGGACTTCTTAATTATGAGTAGAGGAGTAAGATTTCCTAAAATGACATAGGGATGGACATTTTTGGAAACCATTGAATTCGGATTCAGAAAAATTTATTTTGACTTTAAAAGGTGCAGAAATGGTTTCTGTGCACATTGGTGAAATCGGTTTATCAATCGGAGTCACGATAAATTTTATATTAATTTCTGAACATGCGGGCTTTGCTTGTCAGGCTTGAACTTATGACTAATGGGCCCTAAGCTGTTAGTGGCCTACATTATAAATAAGTTATTGCAGTACAGAAATTAGAGACAACAGGTCACAAAATATTTTTAAAACCCTAGCTGCGTTTTTAATAAGTGGCCGCCCCCTCCCTTCCTCTGCTCGAAAAATCCAGCCTGTGAATTTTGAATTGCAGTCTGGTTTAACGGATCAAATTCGTTAATCTCTTCGTAGAAACTTCTGATAGATTTTCTAGTGCAATCTATCAGAGGGATTAAATATCCGTTCGTGGACCTGATTGAAGAACAGTTCGTCCATCAGTTTCAGGGATATACAACAAGAGCAGAGCAATCTGTTGGTGTCCAAAATCTCGATTCGAGATTAAAGGTAAAAATTTTATAATCGTTATTTAATTTTTACACACACAATTTAATCGTAAGGTTGATACCCATTATGGAATCGTTCCATATAAAAATTTTAAACTTTCGCTGCACCGGGTATCAATCCTAATTGATCTGATCGGCCGCGTTCTCCAACAGTTATATTGTACTTTGCAAACATGTATAAGATGTTTATACTTTAAGAAGCATGCTCTACTTTGTTTCTTGTATAAAGATCATCTTAGATTTGATTTGATATTATTAATGTTGGTACACATCAGAAATGCATGGGACAACTCTATTTAACATGCTAGTAACTTTGAACTTTGTTGTAGTATTTGGTAATTTTTGTAAATTTCTGCATCGACCCATCTTGGAAGAATAAGCATAACTTTTTACTGAAAATTCCGATTCAAGTGAGGTTGGCGGCATTGGAAAGCTAAGACAGGGATCTACAACTTTTATGTTGAGCATGTTTTGTGCATGTGTTCGACCAGAGCTGCTCTCGCTCGAGCGCATGTAGAGGGCGCTCGAGCGAGGCTCAAGTTTAAAAAAAAATTAGTTAGTTGCTTACTTGTTCAGATTGGATATTGTAAGCAATTTTGTTTAATTATCAGATTGATATTGATTGTGTTTAAGAATTGAGATTAGCATCCGAGGTTCCCACAACAGGTGGTATCAGAGCATAAAGTCTTGGACTAAGAAAGAAGTTGAGCGGGGTAGATTGAGTCGCATGCATTTATTGTATTGCATGATTATGCTTTACTTGATTTGAATAATGATTGAACACTGCTTGCTTTACTGATAAGGGAATTACATGCTTATGTGCACATATGCATGCATGATTTATTGAATTTATCTGACTAAGTGAATTCGTTGCAAGCATGTATTATTTGAAAAGCATGAGAATTAGCAAGCATGTGTTATATTCAGAAGCATGATATTATATGTATGTTATACTGAATTGTATTTTATAATCTCTGCATTATATATTGCTTTTGTTATAGAATAAGACAGATTTTATAGTCAGAATGAGAACCCCAGATAGAACAGAGTAGTGTTATGGTAAGTTTTGAACCGATAGATGCAATGATTGCACTGAGGAGGATGTTAGATGAACAACACCAGAGCTATTAATCACCAACTCAGAAAGATACAGAATATGATATGTCTAGAAAGGGGTTGAGTTGAAAAGGTGGATCAGCTGTTCAAGTGAAGCATATTCAGATGACCATAGAACCAGCCTGATTTTATATCAACTCCATGGCTTAGCAAGAAGTTGGTGAATTATACAGAAGAGCTTGTTGAAGAGCAGACGTACTGAAATGGTTTGGCAGGTAAGTAAACAGAATTATTTCTTTTCGTATATGATAGAGAAGATAGAAAAGCAGAATTTGCAGAATAGAAGCATAACACTTGAATAAGTTGATTGAAGTCAGTGACAGAATAAAGAAACCACGAACCGGTTGTACGAGGCAGAGTTGAAATTTTATTTACGCCTCTGTAGATGAGAAAACTATGATCATCACCATCACTACATATCCCATAGCAGTATAGCTATGAAGCAAGAGATGGTGACCACAGAAGCAAAGATCGATTCAGTCTAAGAGCCAATAATTTAAGACATAAGAGACTAGCTGAAGCAGATTAAGAGGACATTTGAATATAGAATAATCTCATCGACAATAAGCAAATACAAAAGATTAGGCTCAAACTGCACCAGATAATGTGATTTCAGGTAATTGAGTAATCTAATTAATCTGCTTATATATTGATTGGATTGCATACATTCATAGAATAGTGATTTGTTATTCTACAATCCTTATCTGTTGAGCCTTTATTAATTGTATTTGCTGAGATTTTGCCTTTGAATAGATGGAATGCATTTGAGAGATTAGACAGAAAAGATAACATACAGATTTGAGGAAATAAGATTGAATTTGATAATATGAAACTTGGGTATTAAGCTAGCATGCATTATAGATATTAATGCAATAACTGAGTACCAGTTAACAGTTGATTGTTTCCCGTGCAGTGAGTAAGTTAGATCAGCAATAAAAAATGATTAGAGATTTATGATATGAGTTTTTGAAAATAAGATTTATTTTATTTCGGTACTAATTATATCAATATTAATGTAGAAGAGTGTCGGAAGAATTCTAGTAGAGGTACTAGATCAATATAGAACTAACCTAGAATTGGCAGATCTGTCAGTGGTTAGACTATACAAAAATTATTCAGATGAAATATTCCGACCTTTCTACGAAATGAAGAGTTCTATAGGAAGTGGTGTCTAGTACGAAGATCTTATGACAACTCGTATAGAAAATCACTATTTGAACTGAAGAACTTCAGAAAATGCAGAATTATCCTAGTAACGAATTGATTATTAATTCTATGATAATTAATTAAGTCGAAAAAAGATGATATTCGACTATTTTCAATTGGGAATTAATTGATAAACTCATATCAATAGAGAATAATAAAAATCAGTTACAGTTGAGTCTTCTCTTCAATTTTGCTGAAGTTATTACATCATAGAAATCATGATTTTTAAATTTCTTGATATCGATTCTGAGGTTTGTTATTCGCCTCGATCGATCTTGATTGACTCTTATTTCTTTGGTAGAGTCTGATTTGATTTACTCGCTTTAATTTTTGATATGTAAGTGAGTTGTTTTCACTGTGCAGATTTTGTCATTCAGAATAATTGATTTTGGATGACCTTGACTTGAGCGAGTTCCTTTAATTTGAAATTCGAGAATTATTGATTTTTTGATGTGTATATTCAGTATATGTTGAAGTTTTTGGCTCGTAACTGATAGATAACAATATTTATGGGTTGATAACATAAGTTGCCAATAATTGTGAAATAGAAAGAAGGAATTAGCTAATGGCTTGATCGATTGAGTACAGATCTGTAATTTTTGTACTTTTTGTACTCGATTTTCTAGACAGATACTCAAACAATCAGAATTTTTGCAATCCAAGCTAAGATAGATTAGTTTGTAAAGATTAAAACAACATTGATATTAGATCAAGCAATGAAAATTCGATTGAGAACTCTAGATTAAGATATGAGATAAGAAAGAATATCAGAGTAGATGGATTATGAGGTGAATAAGTAGTTTGCTTATGTCAAATATTCTAGAAATAGAATATCAGATTCTAAAAGAAGCATACTACAACAGATTTCATATCTATCAAGTTGCTTGAAAATGCATGACTTACATGTATGAATTATTTGGAAAGTAGGATTGGTCATAGAAAATGAAAGCAGATACGACAAAATTGAAATAACCAATACTACATTTTCAGTAGAAGAATCAGAAAAGAAGAGATCAAGTAATTTATGTAACAGATTCGTTACTTAAGAGCCGAAATAAGATCAACTTTTCGGACTATTTTAGTTCAAAAACTACTCAAATCGTCATGATTTGGAAATTTAGATTGTAGTAGATGTCGACATATTCAAGAATATGCTGTATGAGATATGATACAGACATAAAGAGATAGTTGTTAAGAAGTTAATAAGATGATAATATTACAGGAATTATTGAAGTTTATTGTCGAGATAGAGACTTTAGATTTATTTTCTAGATTGTGGCACTGATTGTCAGATGTTCTGAGTGTTTGGTTGTATGAGATTTCATTATACCATTCTTCGATCGATGGAATGTCAGATGTGACTATCCAGATTTTCCAGTATATACTCATAATTATAGTACTAGATTCGGTAATAGTTGATTGATTATTTGCCACTTGATTACTATAATTCCTATAACAACTAGCTGATAGATATAGAGACAGTGTTTTATTTATCAGGTGATAAGAAAAGCAGAATTGTCTTTATATTGAAACGATATTTCAGAAGTATCAGCTATCAGATCAGATATGATTCAAGAAAAGATAGAGAATGTGACGAATTATTCGAACAGAACAAGAACAAAGCAGAATCAACAGAGATAGCAGAAGAATAACAGATACATATTTTGATCTGTGAACAGAATGATCCGCAAGAAAATTCGTCTTAGAGCATTATCCAATTCAGAGAGAGATTTCAGAAGTGAATCAATAATTGATTCTTGTGAGTATTTAATCTAGCTTATTGATTACTACTCATCAGATTTTCGAAATGTGATCCATACGCATAAGTTGGAGAACATCAACTAAAATATATTATGTGAATTCAATCAGATGAAGAAGAAGCTGGTAAGATAAGCTAAGCAGAATAGCCGATGCAAATTTTGATCTAGAGGACGAGTAGCTCAGCTATTAGTTGACGCAGTGATTACAAAACAATGGATAAATATGATTGCAGAAGCAATTAGAAAGAAGAATAAGTTACGATATCAGAGAAGATATCAGAATAGATATCTAAAGCTCACAGAATTGAAGTAATTATTACTTCAGTCAGCTATACAGCTTACGAGATTCAGTAATACGATCGAATGCGATTTCGAGGACGGAATCATTCCTTAGAGGGGAGGAATTGTAAGACCAGAAAATATTAATTTATTAATGACGGGATTTAAGATTTAAATTCCGAATATGAGAAAATATGAATTTGAGAATTTATGGAATTAGAGATTTAAATTTCGGGTCGAAATTATTTAATTTGAGGATTTACGGATTTTAAGATTTTAATATCCAGAATTCTTAAATTAAAAGAAGAGAATATTTGAATTGATTATTTCTGGGATTTAAGATTTTAATTATGAGTTTAAATATGAAAAGGATTGATTTAGAAGCAAAGAATTGAAGAAGGGCCAATTTTCAAATATTGAAAAGTTCAAGGACTAAAATGCGATAAGGTCCGAAATGATTTAATTTGAATCCGATAATATTTAATTTGAGAATATTTAGAGTACAGAATTAAATTCTAATATTCTTAAATTATTTAGGATTGAAATTGAGTTAAATCGCTTGTCCGGGGACTAATTTGCAAATATGCCAAAGTTCAGGGACCAAAGTGCAATTTTCCTTGAAACTTTCCATTTAAACATGTAAGTGAAAGAGTAGGTGCCCTGTTAGCCAACTTGTGGCTAAGGGAATTTATGACTCTATGTATAAACAATCTTTGTTTAATATAATTTACATTTTTTTATATTGGCATTTACTTTATCTTTTATCATATTATTATGTTGTGACGTACTATACGATATTTAGATAAAGACCTTGAATATACTAGAGTGCATGTAAGATGTGATAGTATACTTGGATGACTATCATGAAACACATCTTATAAGCACTGTATATTCTAAACAGTTCCTAGTCAATTGAGCCGTCCGCAAATAAGGATAAGGATCGCTCGAGATTAAGACTAGCATTTGCGATGCTGAGTACCACGTTTCATTGGTATGGAAAATAGAGATGTTCGAAGCATGCAAATGGATATTCATATGATGGATGATCGAACTAACCTATTCGGATTTTCCAAGTGGTTATCATTAATTGAGTGGATAAGTCTATGGTTTTGGTTGTACACCATTAGTCCTTACTACTTGAAACATCATGGAGACTCTATATGCTAGTACTGTACTTTGACTTGTTTACTGACTCTATGAGGGTCATCAGGTGTCGAGATTGGGTACAGTTACGACACATATAGGAGTCAATGTTTTGTTGTCAAGGATTCACCACACGCTTGCGAGTGTGGATATCCTATGCGATCTGAGGAGATATTAGTGTGACAAATCTCTGGCCAGAGTACATGATGTGCTTTAGGTTACTTGGTTTCCTAGTAGCACATGCGATGTCACTATTTGATCTTCAAGATGTATTGCATAGTTATCGAATCTCGAACGACTCTCGATGTACCAATGGTTGTTGATTCTATCGGGATATATGGATGAAGGGACCGTACTGTACGCTAACCAAAACCTACTGGTTCTTGCAGGCACTATCAATGATACCTAGGGAATCATGGGGCGATGTTGCTAGGCGCTCTTACCATGATTCGATGGGTAAGTTGGAAATTGTTGTTCCGAGTCACAAGGAGTTGTGAGCCCACGGCTAGCTGCATCCTTGAACCATTGAGGGTTACACAAGTAATGGATTTCTAATCCCCGTTGAGATAGTTGAATTTAAAGAGTTAAATTTGGCGAAAGAGAAGTTGGACTTCTTATAATAAAACAAAGGGAGTAAGGTTTTCTAAAATGACATAGGGATGGGCATTTTTGGAAATCACTGAATTCGGATTCAGAAAAATTATTTTGACTTTAAAACGTGCAGAATTGGTTTCTGTGCACATTGGTGAAATCAGTTTATCAATCGGAGTAATGATAAATTTTATATTAATTTCTATAATAACAGGCTTGTCTTGTTGGACTTAAGTTATGACTAATGGGCCCTAAGGTGTTAGTGTCCTATTAGACATATAAGTTAGTCCAGTACAGAAATTATATAAAGTAGATGATGGGATTTTCGAACACACTACACACTTGCAGTTTTCGAAAATTCTACAGTTTATTCCAAGCTAGAATTTTCAAAAATCTTGTCTCCCTTTTTGAGAGAATTCAGTCTGTGATTTTTTGAAAATTACATTCTGAATTGACAGATCAAATCTCTAAATCTCTTCGATAAACATCTGATTGATTTCTAGTGCAATCAATCAGAGGGTTTTAGTTTTCTATTCGTGTACCTAATTCAGGAGTTGATCGAGCGAGTCATCGGTTCCTGGGATTTACAACAAGAGCAGATTTAATCTGTTGGAGTCCATAAATCAAGCCATAGCTTGAAGAGGTAAAATTATAATTGTTATTATTATTTTACTTGTTTAATTTTAATCGTAAGGATTTGATGCGATTCCAGATCAGAAAATAAAATTTTTTAAACTTCCGCTGCTCCGGGTATCAGATCTGACTGATCTGAAAACGTGTTCCAACAATGGTATCAGAGCCAGGTTGTTCTCAGATCAAACGATTAAAATTTATCGATTGTACAAAATTTTGGCCTCGGTTTTTGTGAAACAAAATTTTTAAAAATAAATTTTATGGGCAACACGGGCAGCACCCGATCGCTGCCCAGGGCAGCGATCGGCGCTGCCCAACCCCCCACGTGGGGGCTACCCTGCCCCACGTGGAAAAGGGGCTGCCCAGGACAACGTCCTGGGCAGCCCGGAAAATTAAATATTTTTTTAAAATTTTAAATTTTTGAAATTTTAGTTTTTGGTCCGATCGAAAATTGTTTTGATTAGACCACGAGGCATCGGGTCAAATTGTTTGAGCCCAAAATTTTTAAAATTGATTTTTGGATAAATTTGAATTTTTGGAAAATTTATAAGTTTTATCTGTTAAATTAGATTTTATAAATTAATTATTTTGGTACAATTGATAATAAGATATGATATTATGGAGATATAAGATAAAATTTGATTTTATCTTTTTAATTATGATGTCATTGCATGTTATCCAATGATTTAATTATTAAATTAATTATTGGATAAAAGGATGATCGATTGTCATGACCAATTTTTTAGGTGTATGTTAGGTTGTTTACATTTGGTTTTTATTATTGTTGTTGGGTATTATTAATGGGCTTGGTTTATGATCCAAATTTGATTTGTTATTTGTAATAAAAGTGGGCCTGGTTTATGGGCCGTTCCCACCCTTAAATATGTATCCCCTACTTTTCATCGAAATTTATTGTAAATTTATTAGACTTAATGGGAGATAAAGATTTGAAGACAATGGTGGGCCCAGCAGACAATAAAGACTGAAGAAATGTAAATTGGAAACTCAATGTAATAGGATTGCATTGCATACTTGCATATCACCTAGGATTGGACTTAGACTCGTGATTGGAAACCACGGGTCGATTAGATCTAGGAATCGATCATCCTTTATATAATATTCGATTTTATTGTTGTATGCATGTTAGACTAAATTGCATGAATCCCGCAAGCATACAAATATTAAATGATGAGACAAATTTTCAAAATTAAAATCCGTCATTTTAAATATGATTTAAAATTGATATCAAGATTAACAAAAGGAAATTTAAATATTTTTTAAATGTTCCTACCTTCCATCAACGATCAATGTATGAGATGCTACCCGCGGGCATGGTTAGGCTCATATTATTGGGGGGGCCCGTTCGTCGGAAAGCTGTACATTGGATCGACACACGTTGTAAGTTGGGTGGAACTCCCATGAGATTGGCTCATATTATTGGGGATCCACATGGAGACCGTCCATCACAACTTAATATTGATGGGTCATCTTGACATGTCACAATAAACGGCGTCATATTATTGGGCTTTTATCGGACATGAGGTAAAAACATGGGGGTTGCTTTGGAAGCAATTGGGATCTACCTTTTGAAAATTATGGTTCGCTGATATTATTCGGGACTATGATTTGTCAATTGGACTCCATGTTCCCACTATGGAAACCAGTTTCTCGTTTTCACTAGAGGGTGGTGATATCGTTAAAATAGTGGGAGTGAAATTCATAAATTTAATCTCGTCTTATTTTATGTCTTAGTAAATTAATTAAGCAATCACTGATTATTGTCTGTTTCTTTTCAGTATTTCATTTATGATGAATTCGCGCAATCCACTATTCTCTATTCTCGAACAAAACAAACTGACTGGCGCAAACTATACGGAATGGTTCCGTAAGTTAAAGATTGTTCTAAATTCGGAAAAGGTTTTCTACGTGTTAGAAAAGCCTCCTCCAAAGGAAGCCTCAGCTACTGTGAGTCCGGAAGAGTTGGCCAAACTTGATAAATGGTAGGACCATGACGTCAATGCCAAATGCTACATGCAGGCTTCGATGTCTGATGAACTTTAGAGGCGATTTGAGGATGCAGTAAATTCTGCTGACATTCACAAGACCCTCAAGGAACTTTTTGGAGCTCAGTCAAGATCCGAGAGGTATGCCACTGTCAAAGAGCTCATGACATTCCGTATGCGAGATGGGACTTTGGTCCGTGAGCATGGGGTACACATGATTGGGATCATTGAAAAATTGGTAACACTCGATTTGACATTGGAGCACGAACTGAATGCAGACTTGTTACTTCTCTCTCTTCCTTCGTCGTTTGACGGTTTTGTGAAGAACTTCAATATGAACAAGATAGAGGCCACTCTTGAAGAGATGGTCAATATGCTTGTCACTTATGAGGCCACATTAAAGAAGGATAAACCAGTACTCTTGGTAGGCTCCTTTTCTAACTCGAAGAAGGGGACAAGTGCAAAGGGTAAGAAACGTTCTGCCCCACCCAAGAAAACTGGACCAAAGAAGAAGAATAAGATAAAGGCTTCAAACGTGAACAAATCTGAAGATGTTTGCCATCACTGCAAGAAACCCGGTCATTGGAAACGTAACTGCAAAGAATATTTCGAGAAGTTGCGAACTGCAAAGGGTATGTTTTATATTGAAATAAATGTTTCACTTAATACTACTTCTTGGGTATTGGATACCAGATGTGAATCTCACATTTGCAATGATTTGCAGGTGATGACAAGAATTCGTAAGCTTAGGATGGGTGAGACCCAGTTGAGGATCGGAAATGGTTCTAGAGTTGAAGCCAAAGCTGTGGGAGACGTTTATTTAGTTTTGCAGAACGATTTTAAGTTATTTTTTAGAGATGTTTTATTTGTGTCAGATTTGGTTAAAAACATTATTTTCTGTTTCTATTCTTGATAGAGATGGTTTTTCATGCAATTTTGTGAATAGGATTTGCAATATTTACAAGAATGAATGTTTGATTGGATGTGGACAACTTGAAAATGATCTATATAACTTAAAATTAAAAGACGTACCAATTAATTATGTTGATAAACCGGCAACAACAATTAAAAGGAAAAATGATAGTCAAAACCGGCAAATCTTTGGCATGCTAGGTTAGGTCATATTTCCTCAAGGAGGGTGAACAAGCTAGTGGAAGAGGGCATGTTTGATATGTCTGATATTAACTCTCTACCAACTTGTGAGTCCTGCCTGAAAGGAAAAATGACTAAATCTCCTTTCAAAGGAAAACCTGAGCGTAGTCAAAATCTGTTGGATTTGATCCATACAGATGTTTGCGGCCCATTTAGTATTGGTACTAAATTTGGTCACACCTACTTCATTATCTTTACTGATGATTATTCTAGGTACGGGTATTTATATTTGATGAAATATAAGTCTGAATCATTTGAAAAGTTCAAAGAATTCAAGGCTGAAGTAGAAAACAAGCTAGGTAAGAGTATTAAAGCACTTCGATCGGATCGAGGTGGAGAATACTTAAGTACCGAGTTTTTGGGATATCTAAAAGAGAATGAGATTCTCTCTCAGTGGACTCCTCCTATGACACCTCAACTAAATGGCGTTTCGGAGCGTCGCAATCAAAATTTGTTGGACATGGTTCGATCTATGATGAGATTCACTGAGCTCCCACCTTCGTTTTGGGGATATGCACTTGAAATGACGGTAGTGCTGTTAAACAATGTCCACACTAAAGCAGTGAACAAAACTCCATATGAATTATGGACTGACAAAACTCCTAAGTATTCGTACTTGAAGATTTGGGGATGTCCTGCTTACGTGAAGCAGACAGTGGTAAGTTGGATAGTCGATCCACCTTATGTTATTTTGTAGGGTATCCGAAGAATTCAATTGGATATTATTTCTATCATCCTACTGAAACAAAAGTGTTTGTTTCGAGGAATGCCACCATCATGGAGAAGGAGTTCTTACTTGATAAGAAAGGCAAGATGATGGAACTCGAAGAAATACGAGAAGAACCCGAGATACAAAATAATGATCCCGCACCTCTGGAACCAATAAATGACACGCCACATCCTAGAAGATCCGAGAGGACTTCTAGACCTCCTATTCGATATGGTCTGCTTCTTGAAGGGGATCAAAGTGAACCCGACATTGGATGTGATCCAAGAAACTTCAAGGAAGCAATTTCTGATGCTGATTCGAACTTATGGCTTGAAGTTATGCAGTCGGAAATAGACTCGATGCATACAAACCAAGTTTGGTCTTTAGTAGATCCTCCCGATGGAATTGTTCCTATAGGATGTAAATGGATCTACAAGAGAAAACTTGGGCCTGATGGTAAGGTACTGACCTACAAGGCACGATTGGTAGCAAAAGGTTATACTCAAAGACAAGGTGTTGATTATGATGAAACTTTTTCACCAGTCGCAATGTTCAAGTCCATAAGAATCCTTATTGCCATAGCAGCTTGGTATGACTATCAGATATGGCAAATGGATGTGAAGACTGCATTTCTTAATGAAATTGGAAGGCTATACCGACTCTAGCTTCCAAAGCGACGTGAATTACTCGAAATCAACCTCTGGATTTGTATTCATGCTCAATGGCGGTGCTGTCTCTTGGAAGAGTTTCAAGCAGGACACCACAGCGGATTCCACCACTGAGGCAGAATACATTGCAACATCAGCTGCTGCTAAAGAGGCCGTTTGGATGAGGAATTTCGTCCAAGAGTTGGGGGTCATTCCTGAAGCTGTTGGTCCAGTCCCGGTGTACTGTGACAACACTGGTGCCGTTGCTCAGGCAAAGGAACCAAGGTCTCATCAAAGATCCAAACACATACTGAGGAAATACCACATCATCCGGGAGATCGTGGAAATAGGAGACATCACTGTCGAGAGAGTGGCCTCTGCAGACAATATCGCTGATCCACTTACTAAGCCCTTGCTAGGACCATTATTTGACAAACATCGCGAAGCAATGGGACTACGTAGTATGACTAGTTGGCTTTAGGGCAAGTGGGAGATTGAAAGAGTAGGTGCCCTGTTAGCCAACTTGTGGCTAAGGGCTTTTATGACTCTATGTATAAACAATTTTTGTTTAATATAATTTATATTTTTTTATATTGGCATTTACTTTATCTTTTATCATATTATTATGTTGTGACGTACTATACGATATTTAGATAAAGACCTTGAATATACTAGAGTGCATGTAAGATGTGATAGTATACTTGGATGACTATCATGAAACACATCTTATAAGCACTGTATATTCTAAACAGTTCCTAGTCAATTGAGCCATCCGCAAATAAGGATAAGGATCTCTCGAGATTAAGACTAGAATTTGCGATGCTGAGTACCACGTTTCATTGGTATGGAACATAGAGATGTTCGAAGCATGCAAATGGATATTCATATGATGGATGATCGAACTACCCTATTTGGATTTTCCAAGTGGTTATCATTAATTGAATGGATAAGTCCGTGGTTTTGGTTGTACACCATTAGTCCTTACTACTTGAAACATCATGGAGACTCTATATGCTAGTACTGTACTTTGACTCGTTTACCGACTCTATGAGGGTCATCAGGTGTCGAGATTGGGTACAGTTACATCACATATAGGATTCAATGTTTTGTTGTCAAGGATTCACCACACGCTTGCGAGTGTGGATATCCTATGCGATCTGAGGAGATATTAGTGTGACAAATCTCTGGCCAGAGTATATGATGTGCTTTAGGTTACTTGGTTTCCTAGTAGCACATGCGATGTTACTATTTGATCTTCAAGATGTATTGCATAGTTATCGAATCTCGAACGACTCTCGATGTACCAATGGTTGTTGATTTGATCGGGATATATGGATGAAGGGACCGTACTGTACGCTAACCAAAACCTACTGGTTCTTGCAGGCACTATCAGTGATACCTAGGGAATCATGGGGCGATGTTGCTAGGCGCTCTTACCATGATTCGATGGGTAAGTCGGAAATTATTGTTCCGAGTCACAAGGAGTTGTGAGCCCACGGCTAGCTGTATCCCTGAACCATTGAGGGTTACACCAGTAATGAATTTCTAATCCCCGTTGAGATAGTTGAATTTAAAGAGTTAAATTTGGCGAAAGAGAAGTTGGACTTCTTATAATAAAACAAAGGGAGTAAGGTTTCCTAAAATGACATAGGGATGTGCATTTTTGGAAATCACTGAATTCGGATTCAGAAAAATTATCTTGACTTTAAAAGGTGCAGAATTGGTTTCTGTGCACATTGGTGAAATCAGTCTATCAATCGGAGTCCTGATGAATTTTATATTAATTTCTATAATAACAGGCTTGGCTTGTTGGACTTAAGTTATGACTAATGGTGTAGTGACCCTTACCTGGATCACCTACTAAACAGAACTTAGGCATGCAATTAACTTGTTTAAATGGATATCAGAATAAACTGCGGAAACCATAAACAATATACAATCCCAAAGCAAAGAATCTTTAAATACCCAAATATTATACAACCATATCGAACAGCTGTATTAATCCAAATAACAACAGAATAAAACCTAGGCGAAGCTCCAGCTGGCCAACCACTGCCTAGCCCCTCTTAGATCCACCCGCCTCGTCCAATCGCAAACCTGCCCCATGGAATAGGGTGTCCAAAAACACAGAGTACGAGACGTGAGCATAAAACGCTCAGCATGAGAGTATGAGTATACATGAATGCAAAGTGAACTCCCTATAAACTTGAGGTCAAGGATCAGATAACAGAGACAGACCGGGCCCTGGTATGTAGCACGCTGTGCCGTCACTTCAGGAGGTGGCTCCCATACCATAATACCAGTGGATATGCCGGACCCAAATCGATGGAAGTCCAACCACTAACAGGATAGGGAAAAACACTACTAACAGACATCTCAAAAGAGATAGCTCAGTATGCAAATGAATGCAGCATAAATCATGACATATAAATCATGCTGTCACATAATACATGCATACTCAGTCAGGATATCTCGAACAGTACTTTCGTACCTCAAATCAGTGCAAGCTCTACCAAATCTAGGTCCACACCTATAGTCTACTCTACACTGCCAAATGATACTACTATCATTATAGTGCTCTAAAAGCCTTAACTAAACTATAGCATACTCCTAAATATTTATAGGAAGCAAAAGCTATACCTTCGTCCGTCGTTAGCCCTTTGCTGTCGAGTGCCTCAAAACTAGGCCACAACTCCGCTACGACGCCTGGATCGCTATACCACTTCCGGATTCCCCACGGGACGCCAAGAATTCCCTAGATCTGATTTATAAGGCTAAGAGATTGAGAGAGAAGAGAGGAACTGGTGCACTTCAAAAATGAGCACGGCACCCCCTATTTATAGACGGAGTTCGGATCGTCCGAACTGGACTTTGGGTCGTCTGAACACGTTCGGGTCATCCAAACTGGCTTCGGGTCATCCGAACCCAATATTACATCATTTCTTACGTCAGCATAATGACGTCATCCATGACGACTGTCGGCAGCACGTTCGGAGCGTCCGAACCACTCTTCGGATCGTCCGAACCCTGACTTCGGACCGTCCGAACCTTGACTTCGGAGCCTCCGAACTCGATGAACCTCAAACCATTTTCAAGTGTTCTGAATCCAATTCCGGACTCCGTTAACCCATTAAGAGTTCCCTTAATCACGTTTACTCTTAACTAGTAGGATTAATGAATTGATTAACACTTAATCACTGATTTCGGGTACGGGCCACTACAAATGGGCCCTAAGGTGTTAGTGTCCTATTAGACATATAAGTTAGTCCAGTATAGAAATTATATATAGTAGATAATGGGAATTTCGAACACACTACACACTTGCATTTTTCGAAAATTCTACAGTTTATTCCAATCTAGAATTTTCAAAAATCTTGTCTCCCTTTTTGAGAGAATTCAGTCTGTGATTTTTCGAAAAATTACATTCTGAATTGACAGATCAAATCTGTAAATCTCTTCGATAAACATCTGATTTATTTCTAGTGCAATCAATCAGAGGGTTTTAGTTTTCTATTCGTGGACCTAATTCAGGAGTTGATCGAGCGAGTCATCGGTTCCTGGGATTTACAACAAGAGCAGATTTAATCTGTTGGAGTCCATAAATCAAGCCATAGCTTGAAGAGGTAAAATTAAAATTGTTATTATTATTTTACTTGTTTAATTTTAATGGTAAGGATTTGATGCCCATGATCTGAAATCGTTCCAGATCAAAAAATAAAATTTTTAAACTTCCGCTGCTCCGGGTATCAGATCTGACTGATATGAAAACGTGTTCCAATAGTAAGAAGGATGAAAATAATCAGAATTCTTCAGCCCATATCAGAAACAAACGAGAGGAGGAGGAAAGATAAGGGTTTAAGCCATTTTTGACCTTTAAAGCTTCGATGTCTTTTGATCCACCCGGTAGAATTTTTGATTGATTGTATATTTGCGATCACAGCTCCGAGTGCTACGTTTTGACATATGTTTCATGAAGTTCTACCATGTTTGAATTTTAAGATGTTGTTAGAATTAAGATTTGATTGTATAAATGTAGTATCTAAAACCCAATTTACTAATTCGCATATATTAAATTAAATAAATGTTATGGTTATTATTTTTAAGTTTAATTGATTTAAATTCTTTATGTGAATTATGTGTTAATAAAATATTTTAATATTTATTCAAATGATTTTAATCTATTAACTATTTAATTAATGTTTTTAATTGTTTAAGTTTATTTGTCAAAATGATTTTTTTATTGTGCAACTTAATTGTTTTAACGGTAAATTGAGTATAAATACCCAATAAAAAATTTAGTTTTGATTCAGTATCTATGTCATAAATTTAAAATTTAAACTATGTAATACCACTAAAATCTTTTTTTCCACTCCCTTTTTCATGTTTTATCTTCTTTTCTCTTAAATTTTTATTTTATATCATTTTTTAATATTATGTTCTCTAACTTTTCATGGCCTCTTTTTCTTCTTCTCTTCCCTCATTTTGCTTGCGGCTCTGTTAAATCCCTAGCACCTTTCTTCACCTCTTTCGATACTCTTCTCTCCTCTCCCAATTTTTTCTCGACCAATATCCATCTTTTCTCCCAACATCTAGCATCCACGCAAAACTCACGGACTTGCAACTGACGATTTGGAAGCTGCCACTGACGTGGGACAACGAGCAGATGCAAGCAAGAGAGAAAAGTGAGTTTCTTCTGATATCTTTGATCTTCTGATGTGTTTGTTTGATTTATCCAACTTTTTATTCAATTTCAGCTAGGTTGTTGAAATTCCCTTGAAGCTGTGGAAATAAATTTTTAAAATTGTTTGTATGCGAAATTTTGAAAATTTTATTTGTAGTCTTGACAGTTCAAATCTTAACTTTATTTTCCTTCATGAAGCCGATTTTGTTTTTTTTTTTTCCCTTCTTCTGAATTTTATTATTGCTGCAATTTTTAATGGGTTCTTGTTATTTTGTTTGGAATCGACTATGATGGCCTGTGTTTTATGGTTACTACTATATTGATATTTGTGTTGATCATTGGGGCGGTGATTTGCATTTTAGTTGATTGGTATTTGACGAATGTGACTGTGATTTTTGAATCAAATTTGGGATTTGCGCCATTGAAGATGAGCTCTTATATAATGAAGGGGATGAAAAAAATTTGAATTTTCATGAAACAGTGTTTTCTATATACTAGTATGAAATCTAAAATTTGCCCTGAAATTAGAATCAAAATCATTTAAATAAAATATTTGTCATATTTTTGTTTGTAAGCACTACAATAACAAACTACATGATATGTGGACTTTCTCTCCACTTGATAAGCACTAAAATAACAAAATAACAAAATATTACATGTACTTGGTAAGCACTACAATAACAAACCACTTGAGAATCATCAATATGTGGACTTCCTCTCCAAGTGTACGAACAGTACCGTTGTGAAGCTGCACGATGTAGAAAATGAAGTAATGGAGATATGCAGATATGTTTAATTCCTTATTGGTGTGAGATCTCACTGGTTTTTGCTTGTGTGGAATAATGAAAAAAAGGAATTTGTGATGAGGAACTCAATAGACATCCCATATGACAGGACAAGTGCGAGTCAGTTTATAAGTAATGCATTATTTTACCTTCCTCATTATGTAATGCAATTAGTTTTACTATTACAATAATTCAATTTTTGTCCAGGTTGAATTTCTATTAGAATACTTGAGGATTTTCAAGGATCTTGAGCTTGGAAATTGCAACGCGGGATTCCCAAAGTGTAGAGTCCAAGGGCCTAATCCAGATTGTGGTGTGTTTACTTGACTATGGGTGGAGTGTCAACATAGACAGTAAAAGGTCACACGTTGCAGTCATCCTAAACGACGAATATGGTGTGATGGAGAAGGACTAGCTAAGGTAAATGAGAATGGAGTGAACAATTTTGTTGGTGTATTTTGCATTGTACTTTGATCGGATGTATAACTATGTTGATAAGTTGGTACTGTATTTTGGTATAATTGATGTTTAATTTCTATTTATAATTATGTTGATGAATGTGGTACTGTATTTTGGTGAAATGGATATTTAATTTTCATTTATAGCTATGTTGATGAAGTTGGATGTTTAATTTTGGTAGAATGGATTTTAATTCTCATACCACAATTATACGTTATTATACTTTATTTTCAAGAAAATGTAGTACGTATCGTTATAAATGGTACTGTGTTTCTGACCAAACAACAACACTACAATGTAAAACATTTATGGAAGATGTATCAAATTTAACAAATTTGCATACAACAATTAGACATTATTATACTTTATTTTCAAGCAAAAGTACTACGTATCGTTACAAATTGTACTGCGTTTTTTATCACGCAACAAAACCACAATGTAAAACATGTATGGAAGATGTACCAAATTTAAAAAATTCTCATACAAACGTTATTATACTTCATTTTCAAGCAAATGTAATACGTATAGTTACAAATGGTACTACATTTCTGATCACGCACCAACACCACAATGTAAAACATGAATGGAAGATGTACCAAATTTTAAAAATTCTCGTACCACAATTAAATGTTATTATACTTCATTTTCAAGCAAAAGTACTACGTATAGTTACAAATGGTACTGCATTTCTGATCACATCCCAACACCACAATGTAAAACATGTATGGAAGATGTACCAAATTTAACCAGTTCTCATACCACAATTAAAAGTTATTATACTTCATTTTCAAGCAAAAGTACTACGTATAGTTACAAATGATACTGCGTTTTTTATCACGCACCAACACCACAATGTAAAACATGTATGAAAGATGTACTAAATTTAACAAATTCTCATACCAAAATTAGACGTTGTTATACTTCATTTTCAAGCAAAAATACTACGTATAGTTACAAATGGTATTGCATTTCTGATCACGCACCAACACCACAATGTAAAACATGTATGAAATATGTACTAAATTTAATAGATTCTCATATCACAATTAGATGTTATTATACTTCATTTTCAAGTAAACGTACTACATATCAATATAAATGGTATTGCATTTCTGAACTATGCACCAACATTACAATTCGAGGTTATTATACTTCATTTGCTAACTAAAGTTCTACGTATAGATATAAATGGTACTTCATTAGACATTTGATGTGTAAACATGTGTTAATCATTATTGATGATATAAAATCAGGACATTGTATGCATAGATAAAGTTGTTTTAACCATATATGTTACAAACATATACAATGGATACATATACATATGTTTGTTAAGAACCATATATGCTACTAAATTAGACATTAGAGTGCATAAACACATGTTTATGCATAAAATGCCTAATTTTATAGCTTCAATGATGATTGACACATGTTTATGCATGAAATGACTAATTTGGTTGCATATATGGTGATTAACAAACACATGTATATGTATCCATTGTATATGTTTGTAACATCTATGGTTAAAACAACATTATGTATACATCCAATGTCCTAATTTTGTAACATCAATGGTGATCAACAAACACATGTTTACACATCAAATGTCTAATTTTGTAGCATCAATAATGATTATCACATGTTTATGTATTCTAATATCTAATTTGATAGCATGTATGGTGATTAACAAACACATGTATATGTTTGTAACATTTATGGTGATGTTGGTGTGTGGTCAGACGTAGTACTGGTTATATTGAACAGTAGTACAATAGATCGAAAATGAAGTATAATGGAGACTATTTGCGGTATGATGGTTTGTTAAATTTGGTACATCTTCCATACATATTTACTATGGTGGTGTTGGTGCGCAGTCAGAAAAATAGTATCGGTTTTAGAGCCCAGTAGTATAATATATGGAAAATGTGGTATAATAGAGGCTGTTTGCGGTATTATGTATTGTTAAATTTGGTACATCTTCCATACATATTTTACCATGGTGGTGTTGGTGCATGGTCAGAAACGCAGTACTGGTTATATTGTCCGGTAGTACAATATATGGAAAATGAGGTATAATAGAGGCTATTTGAGGTATTATGTGTTTTTAAATTTTTTACATCTTCCATACATATTTACCATGGTAGTGTTAGTTCGTTGTAAAAAACGCAGTACTAGTTATATTGATCAGTAGTACGATATGGAAAAGAAAGTATAGTAGAGGCTATTTGCGGTATGAGTTTATGTTAAATTTGGTACATCTTCTATACATGTTAACCATGGTGGTGTTGGTGCGTGGTCAGAAACGCAGTAGTGGTTATATTATCCCGTAGTACAATATATGAAAACTGAGGTATAATGGAGGCTATTTGCGGTATTATATGTTATTAAATTTGGTACATTTTCCAACATGTTTACCATGGTGGTGTTGGTTCGTTGTCAGAAATGCAGTACTAGTTATATTAATCAGTAGTACAATAGATGGAAAAGGAAGTATAATAGAGACTATTTGCGGTATGAGTTTATGTTAAATTTGTTATATCTTCCATACATGTTTACCATGGTGGTGTTGGTTTGTGGTCAGAAACGCAGTATCGATTATATTGACCAGTAGTACAGTAGATAGAAAATAAAGTATGATAGAGACTTATTGTAGCACTTAAAATCCAATCTATTAAATCGCATGCATTATATTAAATAAATATTAAGATTATTATTTTTAAGTTTAATCGATTTAAAATTATTTATCTTAATTATTTGTTAATAAAACATTAATTATTTATTTAAATGTTTTATTGTACTAACTATTTAATTAATACTTTTAATTTCTTAAGTTTAATTGCCAAAATGATTTTTATTGTGCAACTTATTTGTTTTAAATATTTTAAAGGTTTAAGTTTGCTTAATTAAATGACTTTAATTATTTAGTTTATTCGTTTAAATGATCCTAACTGTCCCACTAATTTATTTAAAATGATTTAAGTTTATTGGATAGTTATTTAAATGATTTTAACTGTTAATCTTATTTATTTAAATATTTTTTGATGATCCAACTTATTTGGTTTAAATAACTTAATTTTAGCAGTTAGTTATTTTAAAATCATTTTAAATGTCTAGCTTATTTATTTAAATGCTTTCAATTGTCCAAGTCGTTTTAAAGATTTTTATTTCGCTTGTGTATTTTATTTAAATGACTTTTAAACAATTATTTAGTTTATTTAAATTATTTTAATCGCTCAGTTTATTGTTTAAATATTTTATTTAAAATTGTGACATCAAAAAAACTAAAGTATTGATTTTAATTTCTAAGTTAGTGTTTAAATTCCCTCAAACGTTTATTTGTTTTTGTGAAGCTTAAATTCTATAAATTAAATTCCATGCGTAAATTAGTCTTAATGTTAAACTTCTAAAATTCATGGTAATTTAAATGATTTAAATCTACTTAGAATTTATTTGTATGATATTAAAATTTTAATTGCTTAAATTTCTTGTATTGGTGACTTCCAGCTTCGGCACGCGGCAAAGGCGAACACGGCGGAAAAATTCTTCATTTTAAATTTAGGTGACCTAAATTTCTTGAGAGGTGACGAAAATAAAATAAGATCTTTATTTTAGATTTTTCATTCAAGAAAAATCGTGTAAGCGCATTTTCACGCGTAATTCTTTAAATTTACCCAATTTAGCCTTTTTGAACCCGGACAAGTGAAATTCCATTCTTGGCATTTAAAATTTAAGATTCTAGACTTAGAACTTTAAATTAGAGGCAATTCTACAAGCTAAAATTTTAAAATCAAAACTAGCACCTTTATTGGTCAAAAAGCACTTTTTGACTTGCCCTACTCTCACACACTCATACCTATACATACATATACATATTATATCACACCACAACTAAAACCCTAACACTTCTACACCTAATTAGCCGCCTCACCCTCCTATTCTTCCCTCACTCCACAATTTCTCTCCCTTCCTCCCCAAGAATCACCATCGGCCACCCCTTCTCCTTCATCCCTACCACCGGCCTCCCCTCCCTGCCGTCCAGCCACCGTGAGAAGCTGTTCCAGCTGCTTAGCCATGTGGTTTGAGTGCTAGCCAACCCCTCTTCACTCTTGTTTGGTTACTACTTGAGGCAAGATGAACTTCCTTCTTTTTTTTTCAAACCCAAGCATAGATTATAGTGTGTTCTTGGTTCCACTCTTTAAAATTTCGAAATTTCAGAATCATGGTGTAATATGGTGTGTATGGGTTCGGTTTTTTTTGGCTAGGAATGGGGTTGGAATTGATTTTTTTATGCATCATGCTATGCTAGCTTACTTGTTGAGCCTAAATGAATATGTTTCATGTAAAATATGAATGTTTGGAGGTGTAATTCAAAAATTCAGAATGTACCCCATTGTATTCAATCCATTTTCATGTGTGTGTGATTGGATTTAAACCTCATATGTTGTTGGCCAAGTTAGTTTATAGATTGGGCTTTGAAATGTTGTGGAAAATATTGAGTTTGTGGCGTTTGAATCAAAATTTTTGAATTAATGGATGAATGGAGTTGAGGGGCTGCCATAGGATGTTTATGGGGTTAAACATGGATATTTGAATGTGTTAGAGTTGGGCTATAGGTCTGGGCATGGGACAATTTGGTTGGATGGTTGTTTAGTAGAGTTTTGAGGATGTAGGGCTTGTGTTTGGGGCAAAAAGGGAGAAGTAAGGTAGCGTTGGGCTAGAGCTTTATCCAAGGGCCCTAGCTGGTTTTCTAGGCATGTTTACAAGTTGTTCTCATGGGTTTTTGAGGTGCAATAGGTAGAGGGTTGAGCTCGGGAGTCCATAGTGTCAAGTGGTCCAAAACAGCATTTTTATCTTCGTGTCAAGTCTTGGAAAATAGGTCTGGTAAGGTCGGTTCTGGGGTCTGGACAGGGGCTACATCTGATTTTCTTAAATTATAGGATGTTAGGATCGTTTCGGTGTAAATTGGGCCTATTTCGGATAAAAATTGACTAGGTTATGTGCGTTTTAAGTTGAGGTGACGCGAGCAGATTTTTACGGGCTGTCCGGGAGTCTAAGTTGTTGAGGTTGCTTTGGCCATTATAAAAAGGTGAATACTGGTCATAAGGGTATTTTAAGGTGTGTTTGAGGTGCCGTTTCAAACGAGAAGTCTTTTGAATTTAAATAGGATGAGTTATGGATTTTATGGGTTAACCGCTCGCGTTGGTCCTTGTGAGTGTAAACTTAAGTGGCAGGAGAAAAGCTTTTAAGCCGAGGGTGCTCCCCTACACTCCAATCATCCATAAAAATTCATGTCATGCTATCTTCTGAGGTTGTGTCATTTAAATTATTCACCGCCTATTTATTCGCGTGTGTGACTTCAAACTCATTTATGCTAGTCCCTAAGTCTTGTATTAAAGAATGCTTGTAAAGGTAAATGTTGAAATGAGAAAATGTTGAATGAAAGGAAAATTTAAAGAATGAAGTGAGTTGATTGTGACTTAGACGTGCAATGATGGGTTAGGAGATGCCCTGTTTCACTTTCCAAATTGAGACGTGTAGATCGGGGTCGGGAGACATCTCGGCTTCTCTACCAAATTAGACGTGTAGATCGGGGTTGGGAGAAATCTCGACTTCCCTACCAATCAGAGGGGCAATGTGGGGCCAAGAAGAACTCGATTTCCTTGCTGGAATTGTATACTATAGCCATTGATCGATCTAAACCATAGTCACAATCGAGAATCCAAATTCAAAGTAAAGTAAAGGATAATTGATTCATGGATGTGTTTTCATCGTATATTGCTATTGTTCTTACTTCGGGCATGTTATGACTTTTCTCCTTTCGTGTGAGATTTATAAGTGTACTGAGTACTATTTTTAGTATTATGCATTATTTTGAACCCTTGCTGTATTATTTAAATTTTGTTGGGCTTTTAGGCTCATTACTATGCTTGGTGCAGGTGAGTATGCAGACGAGGCTGCGGGCAGGAGTTCCAGGGCCCATAGGTGTTCGGTGGCACGCCCTGACCATTGCCGCTCTTTTCTTTCCGCATTATGTCTTTGTAATAATTATACTTTGTCGTATGTTGTTTCCCTTTCAGTAGCAGGATGTGTTATTCCCTGCAAATTATGTTGGCATGTAGACACTTTATGTTTCATTTCGTCTGGCGTCAAACTAGTTACTATTCACGTATTTCTTTGTGGGATGTTTACCTCGGTTGAGGTTTATTTTAAACTGCTGTTTGAGACAGGTGGTTTTATTATTCAAACAAATAGGTCATGCCAATTTTTTTTTAAATTTTCCGTATTTTCTTTATTTCTTTAGATATTAGTAGTTAGGGTCATTTCAGTTGGTATCAGAGCACAGTCATTGGGCTTGGGATGTGCCTACCTCTGAACGATGGGACTCGGGAGATCTCGCCTCAAATTCTGTAAGTTTTAAAGAACTTTATATGTTAGTCGTACCTGAATTGATACTTTAAATGTTTTGATGTCATCTTTTTTCTAAAATATTTTCAAAACTAGAAGTTTAATTTGTTTAAGTGCATAGTTTAGTGATAATTTTTTTGTTTAAAAATTTTTTTTAGTAGTTTAAAGTGTACCATTCAAATGTTTATTTTTATAGCATGCGGTTTCAAGTTAAACGGAGTTGGCGTACTAATATTCCTTCCAGTTTTGGACAGTACGTGGATGTTGTTTGAGTTATTAGGTGGTGTTAACAATATTTGGTGAGATTGTAGGAATTTGTCGAAAATACTAAACTTGCATATTAAGAGGTATTATTTGATCTGTCCTTGTCGTAATTTATTCTCTTAGGGATGGGATTTATTCGGATTAAACTATGTGAATAGTTTTATTAGAAATTGATAGATATATTAAGTTTATGAATCGAACTCGTGTGAAGACTTGGGATGCGAAATTTCTTTGCTTATCCTTGGTTCATTTATGGATTCTGTGATGCCCGGGGCTAAAGAGGCAGGGAGTGATCGCCGGTGCCAAGAGGTTGCACGGACAATGAGCGGCTTCTGGTAGGCTTCTAGGCAGAGGGAGACATGAATGAACCGATCCCGTGCCAGAATGAGAGAGGATTCTGAGACTGTGTAGGTATGGGACTACATAGTTGAGGAGGGTTTAAAAGATTTCATATATACTGCTCATATCAAGAAGGTGCATCTTCTTTTCGGAAACTCATCATATAAGAACTCCAAAATTAAGCGTGCTTGACTTGGGGCAATTTTAGGATGGGTGACCTCCTGGGAAGTTTCTCAGGGTGCGTGTGAGTGAGGACATAAGCACGCTGAAAAGACCCGTCTTGATATAGTAGGCGTTACAAATGGTATCAAAGCCGACCTCTCTTAGTACAGCATGGTTCAGGGACGAACCAAGTGAAAGCTGGTGGGCATGTGATGCCCGGGGCTAAAGTGGCAGGGAGTGATCGCCGGTGCCAAGAGGTTGCACGGACAATGAGCGGCTTTTGGTAGGCTTCTAGGCAGAGGGAGACATGAATGAACCGATCCCGTGCCGGAATGAGAGGGGATTCTGAGACTGTGTAGGTATGGGACTACATAGTTGAGGAGGGTCTAAAAGATTTCATATGTACTGCTCATATCAAGAAGGTGCTTCTTCTTTTCGGGAGCTCATCATATAAGAACTCCAAAGTTAAGCGTGCTTGACTTGGGGCAATTTTAGGATGGGTGACCTCATGGAAAGTTTCTCAGGGTGCGTGTGAGTGAGGACATAAGCACGCTGAAAAGACCCGTCTTGATATAGTGGGCGTTACAGATTCGTATGGCATTAATCAGGGTTTAATTCTGCCACTTTGGCATTGGTTGAACTTCTTAGTAAAATAAAATCATGTTAATGTTTCACACTTTTTGGAAATTTTATTCGATACTAGAGCCATATGTTGATGTGAGTAAGATCCACTGTCTTTATTTTTGGTAATCTACTCATGTTGTGTGACTGACACCTTATTTTAATTTGAGACCGTTGTTTTCCCTGATTATTAACTTGTGTGGACTTCTTTCGACTAAAGTCACACCGATTGCTCTTAATTGTTCTTTGATTGTTTGAGCATCAATTCATTACCCACGGATGAATGATTACGAGATCTGGATCATGTTGGCCCATGTTCATTATTCATGGAGCCTCCATTATTATTCATTCACCCCTAGAATTGAATTATGAGTGAGTTATTTTCACTTATCTAGATTTTTATTTTCAGCTCGTTTTTTTTGTAATGCTTGCATTATTTCATTTCACATTAAGCAACACTACTTGTATGTCTGTTTCCTTTCATGATCCATCATGATGAGGATTTGGGTGGATCATAATTTTAATTATTATTTCAAATTCTTGTGTAGAGAATTGGCTCGTAGCCGCTTAGTAAGCGTTTAGACTGTTGGAATTTAGCATTTATACTAGATAAAATCCTAAGTTATTGTTGTGATCCTAGGAGTGACGACTATCAATTATATCTAGTTCTAGCGAGTAGACTGCTAGGTAGTAAATTAATTGAATGGGTTGTTTCAAATTTTAAATAGGATCGTTAAGAGTAAATAGATGATTTTGGTGAGCTGAATGGATGAACAGTTGCGAGATAGGAAATAGAGTTGTCCCTAGAATACTTTCGAGTACTTTACATTTGCATTCTAAGACTTTGTGATTATCGACCGGTAAGACTAATGCACCAACTATGGGAATAAAGTGCTGAATAGAACATTCAGGTAGTTTTTTTTGGATAAGTTGTAGATTTATTTATTGGGAAAATACTAAGGTATTGGAGGATCAATTAGAAAACCTTTTCGATCAGGTTATAAACTCTTCGAGGTGTCCAATTGTATACTAAGCTCTTGAATTATGAATTCAGGTTGTACATATAATAATTTGGGAATTTTTGGATTTTCATGCTTGCTGTCAAGTTGAACTAGGGATTTGAGATATGTCTTCAGGCGATACATGAGAATTATTTGGTACTTAGAAACGATCTAGTTCCATAAGAGATTAATAGCTCATAGTATACTTTGACTTGAAGTGTAATTATGGATTTTTTAGTCGTTGCGTCTGGGATAGAAAAGGTGGATAAATCTGTTGGGAAATTTTAATCAAGAGTTGAACTTTCGGTAAAATCAAAGATGCTAGAGATGAACGTATAAATTGGTGAGTGAATAATTGAGATCTTTTTAGTCACTTATTTGGATTCTATATGTTATCGGTTATTACCTTGGGACTGAACAACAATGCATTTTTATGGTTATATTTTTTTTTCAAGGATTGTGATAGATTTTATTTTTTTATTATATAGAAATGGGTCAGATCTACCTCATATCTTGAGGTCTAACGAGTTAGAATTGAATAGACCTTTAGCTATCCTATTTAGAAAAGTTTAGTGTTAGTTGTTAAGTATTTTGTGAACTTGTCACTACAAGAAAAAAGGCAAACCACAACGCTTTTTCTGCGTTGTTGTTGTCCCAAAAAAAGCGTTGTCGTAGGCAGTGTTGTAAAAGATCGCGGTCAAAGACAACGCAGAAAAAGCGTTGTGGTATTTAAAAAAGACAACGGTTTAAAAGCGTTGTGGTATTCGGAAAAGACAACGCTTAAAAAAGCGTTGTCTTTTTTTAAATAAAAAACAAAAAAAAAAAAATTAAATCACAACTTTTTAATATTATCAATCACTCAAAATTCAAAAAATTTTAAAATAAAATTTAATATACAATCTTCCAATGTTATATATAATTCAAATATAAAAAATAATCGAATTCTAAATTAATGAACACTAGGAAAAAAATATGCATTAATCTTGAAAAACTTTGATTTCTCACTTCAGCACATGCTAGCATCCCGAGCTTTCATAAAAGCCGCAACAATCTCTTTTCCTTTAATTTGTATCTCCATACTGTAAATTATTAAAAATAAAAACAAACATAAAAAATATGAATAGATTAAAATAAAAAGTAAACTTAAATATATATTTATCAGTAAAAGAACATGAACTACGACATAAAATTATCATTAAGAAAAGTACTCTAATGTTATGCAATTCAGTAACCCCTTCGAATCCCTTGAAATGCTATTGCGTGCATCGTCTGGATGTCATATCGCTCACAGACCCTTGTTCCATTTTCAGTCCACCACATATCTGCATCTTTCTATGTGAAGTATTTTCTACTGTAGGAAACAACAAAACTGCTGAGTGTGGTGACTGAGGTAAACTAGTACAAATTATAAATGACCGTCTCTAAGCAAAACTGCATCTTTAAGTTTATACACATCACTTATACAAGATTCAGATCATGAACAACATTCTAAGCAGAGAACTTAGAAAAGAAAAGAGTGCTCGTCATGACACAGTGAGAAGCATATAGTCACGCTTTCTCAGTCCACAACTTCAATATCTAAACCTTGTAGGATCCTAATAAGGCAAGTTAACAAAGAACACGAATTTGCCAGCTAACCAAAGATTGTATCAAACAGACATAAACAAATCTAATCTAAAGAACTATAGCTTGATAACCAAAAATTTCCATGCCAACAGTTAAATAAGTTTAAAAAAAAAATCACCAACAATCAAGCAACAAAACATGTACGAGATGACATAAGTCTGTATATTTACCTTATCTATTGTGGCAATATTCAATTTTTCGTAATTCTTCAGTGTCAAGAAATGAATGCTGCATTTGTTGCTTTTAGACAGAAGGTTAAGCATGTGGAGTAATTGTTATTTTTGGAAACGTAGCTTTAAGTAGCATTTCATGCAAGAAGGAAAAATGAACATTATAGGGAATAATCTTATATGACACTTAAAAGCTCCATGACCACAACAAGAACATAAAATAACCGATTTAAAAAAAGTGGAATATAAAGTAGCGCAAAAGCGTTTTAATCCAAAGCTATTACTTAAAGGCCAAATAACAAAATTATGAGTCCATGACAGTTAAAAGCCCAAATAACAAATCTAAACCAGCCACCATTTTAAAAAGGTATGAGTGAAAGCTTGCATTAAGAAAGAAGATTGAGCAAAAAGAGAGAGATTACCTTTCACCCAGATGGGCGGAGCACGAGTAGCATTTGCAACGAGGAAAGACATTGCAATATCTTCACAATTTCTAATAAATTCATAATCAATGATTAAAAGCTGTCAGATTTGCAAAACAAGAAGCTGAAAAATGTTTTTAAATAAATATATGATTTGATAAGTACCTGTTCTTGGTCACATATTCTCGAATGGAAGATGGCATCTCGTAAGTGTATATGTTGATATATTTCTTATGTAAGAAGGCAACCTTTGAGAGAATCATACTGTATGTACCAGTCCACCAAACAGACCACCATCCACTGTAAATATAAATGTCCTGATCACCTTTCTGCGACAAAGAGAAAGACCAGTTGAAAGTGCTGCTCAAAACACGATATGAAGCAATTCTTCAGACATTTTACCCCAACATTGGAGTAGAGCAATTTATATATCAATTTGAGCTCAGGTGAAAAGGGCTTACACAGATGCATTCTGATTCAAGAATTGTTAGCGTGCAGAGAAGCAAAAACATAATTTAAAATGGCCACGTGACACGGGTAGCATAAATGGAGACCTACTTATATTGATGGTGAAAAAATGAATATCATGTTCATGTCAAATTTAAAATGAAAAGATTAAAATACCTTCACGATGATTATGGCAATAACCCCACATACAATCAGAAAAAGAAATAGCATGATGCATTTATCAGTTGCCACCTGGAAAGCAAGTGAAATTGATATTAATAAAGTCAATAAAAATGAGAAATCTAATAAAGTACGCACGTGAAAAAAACTAAAACTAGACCACCATCTTTTAAAAAATTCCAATCAGCATCTCAAAGTAATTTCAATTTTCTTAGATTTGAACTCAAAGTTTTTCACATATAGCAGCTACCCATAGACTCTCATGTGGACACAGGCCGACAGGCAGCTTCATTTTGAATAAAATTTTCAAAAGTGTTACCATATAACGTCGTATAAAAGTGACATGATCAAAGGAAAAAAAGGGTTGATGATTCCAGCTATTGTACCTGCCTACCAATCTCCTTAACAAGCTGGGATGCCTTTTTGATAGAGAACTGGATGATGTCCAGTTCATTGACAATGCGTCCTCTTTGTTCAGTCTGCAAATATTCAACAAGATAGATATGATTTGGCAATGAAATACTTGAGGACAATAAAATAGAGAAAGCACAAAACTTCACTCACTTGGCCCTTCAAAGTAGTAGCAGTTTGTGTTCCCACTTCGATTGTTTGATGAACAACCTAAATAATCATAGAGTTTAGAGGACTTTAAACCCATATTTAAGAATTCTCCATGTACTTTCATCTACCTGTTTGGAGCGTTCAATGGCTTGGTCAGTTTCATCCATTCTCTGTGTGCCAGCATCGATAAGCTCCTGATTTGACATTTCTATATTAATTCATGAAAATGGAAGGTGAGATATCAGCAAGACACAAGGTGATTGAAAACCTTTTTTTTTTTTTGCATACTATCATATGCAGATTACAGTTCAATTGCATCAAATTCATATCAAATCAAGTAATCGCCACAGCGCATTATATTAAGTAGAATGGCACTGTTAGCTGCCTCTCTGTATTCAGTAATAAGAGTACCAATTAAGGTTCAACGTTGAATCGAGAAGCAATGGAAGACCAGAGACTAAGTGTTACTACCGTTATCATTTACGAAGCATCAACTAAAGTTAAGATGAAGTATCTCAAGGACATGACACATAATATTTTAGGAAGAAGTGGTTAGATTCAACAAAAAAAATGAGCATGAAGTAAATAATAACGACAGCCAAACAATGTATTTAAAATTTCGAAGAGCCCAAATGAAAGAACAAAGAGGTATTGTCATGGGGCAAAAAAAAAAGGAAAATAAGCAAGACGGTAAGGTAAACTAGATTATAGCAAGCCGACACAGGCTATGGATTTAAAAGCTTGCCATATGGAATCGGCAAGTTATAAAATTGTGAGACACAAGATCAAACCTGCACCGAGCTTTGCAATCCCAATCAGAATCCTATCACGCGAGACGACAAGCACCTATGGACACAAAAATTAAAATCAAATGAGATGAAAATGGAAAACAGATGTGTTAATAAAAATATGTAAACAGAAGAATATTGTAAGTGTGTAGTTAAAGAGAAGAACCAAAAAAGTCCATGGAAACGAACCTGCACCAAAAATTACATTCCAAAAGTGTAGGCGATCGGAAGATGGAAGAATGATACAAGAGAATACCATTGTATTTATATTTTTTATTGATGAATCGAGGATCTCCCGAGTTAGGGCTCAGGTCTCCTATTCAGATCTTGATTTACGTCTGCACAACACGGAAAAAAAAACCAGCAAGTAAGAAACGTTAAATAATAGAAAACTAGGGGTTCACTTCCTCTACACACAGTAGAAATCCCATCCAAATAAGAACGATCAAAAGAGACACACACATAACCGCACAAAGTAGAGAAATGAAGTAGATACTCAAAGCAGTCAAAGCTACATACCGGGAGACTTCTGCTTCGTATTTCCTTCAATTCCTCGTCTCTTTTAGCCATCTTCACCACTGAAAAAGTAGGGAAATAAGAAACCCGAGCATAGGAGGCGCTGGACATGTGGGATGGGCACAAATGCGAAATCCGAATGCCATGGAAGGCGGAGGCAGAGGAGGAGGGTTTGGAGACGCAGGTAAAGCTCGAAGAAGCGGGAGACAGATTTTTGTGGAACGATGCAGAGAAATTAAAGGGGCTTAGGGTTCAATCATTTTCTTTGAGATTCAAGTTGGGCAAAATACTCGAAACAGGTTCGATTGCGCAACCCCTGATTTCATCGGCGACGTATTGAAGGTAGAAGCGACGATTGATGGGGATTTTTGTTCTGAGAGATGCGGCTATAGAATTGAAAGAGTGAAAAATGAGAAATGGATCGGAGAAGAAAATCGAGGAGGAGTTTGGGGATTTTGGGGATCTGAGAAGCAAATAGTGTTATTTATTTTTATTATATTTTAAGATTTATTTTAAATTTTAAATAAAAATAATAGTTCTTCTACAACATTTTTTATAAAAGTGTTGTAATATATAGGAAAAAAACGATAATAAACAACATTTTTAAAAGCGTTGTCTTTGACCCAAAAAAAACGCTTATAGACAATGCTTTTTAAAAAAAGCGTTGTATTTGATTAATAAAAAATATATAACGACAATGCTTTTCCTTAAAAGCGTTGTCGTTTTTAAAAAGACAACACTTTTCCCTAAAAGTGTTGTCTTTTAAGTGTCGTGTTTGTGCATTTTTGTTCTAGTGTGTGAATTTCTTAAGAGCTCAGGTTGTATATGATATGTGTTAAGTTTAATTGGTAAATAGACATTAAGCATAGCTTTATTTTTAGAAAGTTTTTAAGTTATGGTTGAGGTCGACATAAATTATTTATTGGTTATGTGGAGCATAATTGATCAATAACGAAGGATATAAGATTAGAGAAATGTAAGTTGTGCAATAACTTAAAGGTCTAAGAATTTGTAGGTTGAGGAACTTATGAGTTGCAATAGGATAACGTTCGTAGGTGCAATTTAGATCAAAGTAATTTGGTGCAGTGATAAAATTTAAGCTTGAATAAAATCACTCGGGAACAAATAAGAACTAGGAATTTATAGGACAGTGAGAGTTAGCCAAACCCTTGGTGATATATAGATATTAATAAGTATCAGAGTGCGCAGCCAAATCTAATTAGCGTCAACTCTTGTGGGTGCGAGGTAAGAAGATTTAGTGTTATTATGGTCTAAGATATTCGAACCTGGTTAGTAAGTTTTGAAATTTCGAGGACGAAATTCCATTTAAGGAGGGAAGGAATTGTAGCACCTAAAATCCAATCTATTAAATCACATGCATTAAATTAAATAAATATTAAGATTATTATTTTTAAGTTTAATCGATTTATAATTCTTTATCTTAATTATTTGTTAATGAAATATTAATTATTTATTTAAATGTTTTATTGTACTAACTATTTAATTAATACTTTTAATTTCTTAAGTTTAATTGCCAAAATGATTTTTATTGTGCAACTTATTTGTTTTAAATATTTTAAAGGTTTAAGTTTACTTAATTAAATGATTTTAATTATTTAGTTTATTCGTTTAAATGATCTTAACTGTCCCACTCATTTATTTAAAATGATTTAATTTTATTGGATAATTATTTAAATGATTTTAACTGTTAAGCTTATTTATTTAAATATTTTTGGATGGTTCAACTTATTTGGTTTAAATAACTTAAGTTTAGCGGTTAGTTATTTTAAATCATTTTAAATGTCTAGCTTATTTATTTAAATGCTTTCAATTGTCCAAATCATTTTAAAGATTTTTATTCCGCTTGTGTATTTTATTTAAATGACTTTTAAACAATCATTTATTTTATTTAAATTATTTTAATCTCTCAGTTTATTGTTTAAATATTTTATTTAACATTGTGACATCAAAACAACTAAAATATTGATTTTAATTTCTAAGTTAGTGTTTAAATTGCCTCAAATGTTTATTTGTTTTTGTGACGCCTAAATTCTATAATTTAAATTCCATGCGTAAATTAGTTTTAATGTTTAAACTTCTAAAATTCATGGTAATTTAAATGATTTAAATCTCCTTAGAATTTATTTGTATGATATTAAAAATTTAATTGCTTAAATTTATTGTATTGGTGACTTCCGGCTTCGGAGCGCGGCAAAGGCGAACACGACGGAAAAATCCTTCATTTTAAATTTAGGTGACCTAAATTTCTTGAGAGGTGACAAAAATAAAATAAGATCTTTATTTTAGATTTTTCATTCAAGAAAAATCGAGTAAGCGCATTTTCGCGCGTAATTCTTTAAATTTCCCCAATTTAGCCTTTTTGAACCCGGACAAGTGAAATTCCATTCTTGGCATTTAAAATTTAAGATTCTAGACTTAGAACTTTAAATTAGAGGCAATTCTACAAGCTAAAATTTTAAAATCAAAACTAGCACCTTTATTGGTCAAAAAACACTTTTTGACTTGTCCTACTCTCACACACTCACACCTATACATTGTTGGAAAACGGTGATCAGATCAATCAGAATTGATACCCGGTGTAGCGGAAGTTTAAAAATTTTATATGGAACGATTCCATAATGGGTATCAAAACTTTACGATTAAATTGTGCGTGTAAAAATTAAATAACAATTAAATTTTTACCTCCAATCTCGAATCGAGATTATGGACACCAACAGATTACTCTGCTCTTGTTGTATATCCCAGGAACTGATGGACGAACAATTCTTCAATCAGGTCCACGAACAGAAGTTTAATCCCTCTGATAGATTGCACTAGAAAATCTATCAGAAGTTTCTACGAAGAGAATTAACGAATTTGATCCGTTAAACTAGACTGCAAATTCAAAATTCACAGGCTGGAATTTTTCGAGCAGATAGGGAGAGGGGCGGCGGCCTTAGTAGGGAAAAACTAGGGTTTTCGAAAAATATTTTGTGACCTCTGTTGTTTAATTTCTATACTGCAATAACTTATTTATAATATGGGCTGCTAACAGCTTAGGGCCCATTAGTCATAAGTTCAAGCCTAACAAGCAAAGCTCGCATGTTCAGAAATTAATATAAAATTCATCGTGACTCAGATTGATAAACCAATTTCACCAATGTGCACAGAAACCATTTCTGCATCTTTTAAAGTCAAGATAAATTTTCTGAATCCGAATTCAGTGATTTCCAAAAATGCCCATCCCTATGTCATTTTAGGAAATCTTACTCCTCTACTCTGATATAAGAAGTCCCACTTCTTTATTCACTAAATTTAACTCTTTAAATTTAATTATCTCAACAGGGATTAAAAATCCATTACTTGTGTGACCCTCAATGGTTCAGGGATACAGCTAGCCGTGGGCTCACAACTCCTTGTGACTCGGAACAACAATTTCCGACTTGCCCATCGAATCATGGTAAGAGCGCCTAGAAACATCGCCCCATGATTCCCTAGGTATCACTGATAGTGCCTGCAAGAACCAATAGATTTTGGTTAGCGTACAATACGGTCCTTTCATCCATATATCCCGATCGAATCAACAACCATTGGTAAATCGAGAGTCGTTCGAGATTCGATAACTATGCAATGCATCTTGAAGATCAAATAGTGACATCGCATGTGCTACTAAGAAACCATTTCTTAAAACACATCATGTACTCTGGCCAGAGATTCGTCACACTAATATCTCCTCGGATTGCATAGGATATCCACAGTCGCAAGTATGTGGTGAATCCTTGACAACAAAGCATCGACTCCTATATGTGTCGTAACTGTACCCAATCCCGACACCTGATGACCCCAATAGAGTCGGTAAATGAGTCAAAGTACAGTACTAGCATATAGAGTCTCAATGATGTTTCAAGTAGTAAGGACTAATGGTGTACAACCAAAACCGCTGACTTTATCCACTCGATAAGTGATAACCACTTGGAAAGTCCGGATAGGGTAGTTCGATCATTCATCGTATGAATATCCATTTGCATGCTTTGAACATCTCTATGTTCCATACCAATGAAACGTGGTACTCGGCATCGCAAATGCTAATCTCAAACTCGAGCGATCCTTATCCTTATTTTCGGACGGCTCAATCGATCAGGAACTGTTTAGAATATACAGTGACTATAAGATGTGTTTCATGATAGCCATCCCCATGTGCCACCACATCTTGCATACACTATAGTATATTCAAGGTCTTCATCTAAACATCTTATAGTATGTCACAACATAATAATATGATAAAAGATAAAGTAAATGCCATTATAAAAGTGTAAATTATATTAAACAAAAGATTGTTTATACATAGAGTCATAAAAGCCCTTAGCCACAAGTTGGCTCACCGGGCACTCACTCTTTCAATCTCCCACTTGCCTTAAAGCCAACTAGTCATACTACGCAGTCCCATTGCTTCGCGATGTTTGTCAAATAATGGTCCTGGCAAGGGCTTAGTAAGTGGATCAGCGATATTGTCTGCAGAGGCCACTCTCTCGATAGTGATGTATCCTCTTTTCACGATCTCCCGGATGATGTGGTATTTCCTCAGTACGTGTTTGGATCTTTTATGAGACCTTGGTTCCTTTGCCTGAGGAACGGCACCCGTGTTGTCACAGTACACCGGGACTGGACAAACAACTTCAGGAATGACGCCCAACTCTTGGACGAAATTCCTCATCCAAACGGCCTCTTTAGCAGCAGCTGATGCCGCAATGTATTCTGCCTCAGTGGTGGAATCCGCTGTGGTGTCCTGCTTGGAACTCTTCCAAGAGACAGCACCGCCATTGAGCATGAATACAAATCCAGAGGTTGACTTCGAGTCATCCACGTCACTTTGGAAGCTAGAGTCGGTATAGCCTTCCAATTTCAATTCTCTTCCTCCATATACCATGAACATATTCTTAGTCCTTCGTAAGTACTTAAGAATGTCCTTCACGGATTTCCAATGCATTTGACCGGTATTAGCTTGATATCTGCTCGTGACACTCAGAGCAAATGCTACATCCGGTCTGGTAGATATCATCCCATACATGATACTACCTATGACTGACGCATATGGTACATGTGTCATTTTCTCTATCTCTTCATCAGTCTTGGGACACATAGACTTGGATAGAGAAACTCCATGACACATAGGTAGATGTCCTCTCTTGGACCCATCCATTGAAAACCTTTTCAATATGGTTTCGATGTAAGTAGCTTGAGTAAGTCCTATCATTCTCTTAGATCTATCTCTATAGATCTGTATCCCTAGAATATAGGATGCCTCACCCAAATCCTTCATCGAGAATCTAACTGATAACCATATCTTTGTTGACTGCAACATCCCTACATCATTCCCAATGAGTAAGATGTCATCAACATAAAGTACTAAGAATGTCACAGCATCCTTAACTACTTTCTTGTACACGCACGGTTCCTCCAGGTTCTTGATGAAACCAAAATCCTTTATTGTTTCATCAAATTTCTGGTTCCAACTTCTTGATGCTTGTTTGAGACCATAGATCGATCTCTGAAGCTTGCATACCTTATGCTCGCTTCCCATGGATGTGTATTCCTCAGGCTACGTCATATAGATCTCTTCCTTAATGTTTCCATTAAGAAATGCAGTCTTCACATCCATTTGCCATATCTCATAGTCATACCAAGAAGCTATGGCAATAAGGATTCTTATGGACTTGAACATTGCAACTGGTGAAAAGGTTTCATCATAGTCAACTCCTTGCCTTTGAGTATAACCTTTCGCCACCAATCGCGCCTTGTAGGTCAATACCTTACCATCAGGCCCAAGCTTTCTCTTGTAGATCCATTTACACCCTATTGGAACAATTCCATCGGGAGGATCTACTAAAGACCAAACTTGGTTTGTATGCATCGAATCTATTTCCGACTGCATAGCTTCAAGCCATAAATTTGAATCCGCATCAGAAATTGCTTCCTTGAAGTTTCTTGGATCACATCCAACGTCGGGTTCATCTTGATCCCCTTCAAGAAGAAGACCATATCGAATAGGAGGTCTAGAAGTCCTCTCGGATCTTCAAAGTATAGGCGTGTCCTCTGAAGATTCTTGAGGTATGGGATCATTATTTTGTATTTCGGGTTCTTCTCGAATTTTTTCGAGTTCCATCATCTCGCCTTTCTTATCCAATAAGAACTTCTTCTCCAAGAAGGTGGCATTCCTTGAAACAAACACTTTTGTTTCAGTAGGATGATAGAAATAATATCCGATTGAATTCTTCGGATATCCTACAAAATTACATAAGGTGGATCGACTATCCAACTTATCTCCCACTGTCTGCTTCACGTAAGCTGGACATCCCCAAATCCTCAAGTACGAATACTTAGGAGCTTTGCCATTCCATAACTCGTATGGTGTTTTGTTCACTGTTTTGGTGTGGACGTTGTTCAAAAACAACACCGCCGTTTCAAGCGCGTAGCCCCAAAACGAAGGTGGGAGCTCAGTGAAGCTCATCATGGATCGAACCATGTCCAACAAAGTTCGATTACGACGCTCCGATACACCATTTAGCTGAGGTGTCATAGGAGGGGTCCACTGAGAGAGAATCCCATTCTCTTTCAGATAGTCCAAAAACTCGGTACTTAAGTATTCTCCACCTCGATCCGATCGAAGTGCTTTAATACTTTTACCTAGCTTGTTTTCTACTTCAGCCTTGAATTCTTTGAACTTTTCAAATGCTTCAGACTTATATTTCATTAAATATAAATACCCATACCTTGAATAATCATCAGTAAAGGTAATGAAGTAGGTGTGGCCAAATTGAGTACCAATTCTAAATGGACCACAAACATCTGTATGGATCAAATCCAACAGATTTTGACTACGCTCAGGTTTCCCCTTGAATGGAGATTTAGTCATTTTTCCTTTTAGGCAGGATTCACAAGTAGATAGAGAGTTAATATCAGACATATCAAACATGCCCTCTCCCACTAGCTTGTTCATCCTCCTTGAGGAAATATGACCTAGCCTAGCATGCCAAAGGTTTGCCGGGTTTTGACTATCGATTTTCCTTTTGTTCGTTGTTACCGGTTTATCAACATAATTTATTGGAACGTTTTTTAATTTTAAGTTATATAGATCGTTTTCAAGTTGTCCATTTCCAATCAAACATTCATTCTTGTAAATATTGCAAATCCCATTCACAAAATTGCAAGAAAAACCATCTCTATCAAGCATAGAAACAGAAATAATGTTTTTAATCAAATCTGGAACAAATAAAACATCTCTCAAAAGTAACTTAAAATCGTTCTGCCAAATTAAATAAACGTCTCCCACAGCTTTGGCTTCAACTCTAGAACCATTTTCGAGCCTCAGCTGGGTCTCACCCATTCTAAGCTTGCGACTTCTTGTCATCACCTGCAAATCATTGCAAATGTGAGATCCACATCCGGTATCCAATACCCAAGAAGTTGTATTAAGTGAAACATTTATTTCAATATAGAACATACCCTTCGCAGTTCGCAACTGCTCTAGATATTCCTTGCAGTTACGTTTCCAATGACCGGGTTTCTTGCAGTGATGGCAAACATCCTTGAACTTTTCCATGTTTGAAGCCTTTGTCTTGTTCTTCTTCTCGGGTCCGGTTTTCTTGGGTGGGGCAGAACGTTTCTTACCCTTTGTACTTGGCCCCTTCTTAGCAGAAGAAGAGGAGCCCACCAAGAGAACTGGTTTATCCTTCTTTAAAGTGGCTTCATATGTTACAAGAATATTGACCATCTCTTCAAGGGAGGCCTCTATCTTGTTCATATTGAAATTCACCACAAAACCGTCAAACGAAGAAGGAAGAGAGAGAAGTAATAAGTCCACGTTGAGTTCATGCTCCAACACCAAATCAAGCGTTACCAACTTCTGAATGAGCCAAATCACTCGTACCCCATGATCACGGACCGAAGTCCCTTCACGCATGCGACACGTCATTAGCTCTTTTACAGTAGCGAACCTTTCAACTCTCGATTGAGCCCCAAAAAGTTCCTTGAGTTGTACGTGAATGTCAGCAGCATTCACGGTATCCTCAAATCGCCTCTGGAGTTCATCAGACATCGAGGCTTGCATATAGCATTTGGCCTTGATATCATGGTCCCACCATGTATCAAGTTTGGCCAACTCTTTCGGACTTATGTCAGCTGGTGCTTCCTTCGAAGGATATTTTTCTAACACGTAGAGCATCTTCTCCGAGGTCAAGACAATCTTCAACTTACGGAACCATTCCGTATAGTTTGCGCCAGTTAGTTTATTTTGTTCGAGAATAGAGAATAGTGGATTGCGCGAATTCATCTTAATGAAATACTGAAAAGAAACAGACAATAATCAGTGATTGTTTAATTAATTTACTAAGACATAAAATAGGCAAAATTTATTTTATGAATCTCACTCCCACTATTTTAACGATTTCACTACCCTCTAGTGAAAACGGGAAACTGTTTTTCTTAGTGGGAACATGGAGTCCAATTGACAAACTATGGTCCCGAATAATATCAGCCAACCATAATTTTCAAAAGGTAGAGCCCAATTGCTTCCAAAGCAACCCCCATGTATTTACCTCATGTCCAATAAGGGCCTAATAATATGACGCCGTTTATTGTGACATGTCAAGATGACCCATCAATATTAAGTTGTGATGGACGGTCGCCATGTGGATCCCCCAATAATATGAGCCGATCCCATGGGAGTTCCATCCAACTTACAACATGTGTCGATCCAATGTACAGCTTTCCGATGAACGGGCCCCCCCAATAATATGAGCCGGACCGTATCCGCGGGTAGCATCTCATACATTGATCGTTGATGGAAGGTAGGAACATTTAAACAATATTTAAATTTCCTTTATTTATCTTGATATCAATTTTAAATCATATTTAAAATGAGGGATTTTAATTTTGAAAATTTGTCTCATCATTTAAAATTTGTATGCTTGCGGGATTCATACAATTTAGTCTAAAACATGCATACAACGATAATATCATATATTATATAGGATGATCGATTCCATTTCTAATCGACCCGTGGTTGCCAATCACGAGTCTAAGTCCAATACTAGGTAATATGCAGGTATGCAATGCAATCCTATTACATTGAGCTTCCAATTTACATTTCTTCAGTCTTTATTGTCTGCTGGGCCCACCTCCGTCTTCAAATCTTCATCTCTCACTAAGTCTAATGTATTTACAATAAATAACTATGACAAGTAGGGGATACATTTTAAGGGGTGGAAACGGGCCATAAATCAGGCCCACTTTTATTACATATGACAACTCATATTGGGCCATAAACCAGGCCCATTAATAAATCCAACAACAATAAAAACAAATGTAAATTCCCTAACATACACCTACAAAATTGGTCATGGCAATCGATCATCCTTATCCAATAATATTTAATTCAAAATTAATTTATTGGATAACATGCAATGACAATTTAAATTAAAAGGATAAAATCATATTCCATATATAAAATCTTATTTTACATACAAAATCATATTTTATCTTTTTATCAAATAAAATCATATTTTACATATAAAATCCAATTTTATACATAAAATCATATTTTACTCAATATTTCAAAAGATCATATCTTATCATCAACTGTACCAAAAATAATTAATTTCATAAAATCTGATTTAACTGATAAAATCTATAAATTTTCCAAAAATTCAAATTTATCCAAAAATCAATTTTAAAATTTTCGGACTCGAACAATTCAATCCGACGCCTCGTGGACCAATCAAAAACAATTTTTGATCGGACCAAAAATAGAATTTTAACATATTAAAATTTTAATTTAAAAAATAAAAATTAATTTTCCCGGGCCGCCCGGGACGATCCCGGGCAGCCCGCGCCCCAAAAAGGGCTCGAGCCGGGCAGCCCATCGCTGCCCGTGTTTTGCCCGAAAAAAAAAAATTTTATTTAAAAAAATTTATTTTGTTTCAAAAACCGAGGCTTAAAAAATTTTTGTACAATCGATTAATTTAATCGCTTGATCTGAGCAACCTGACTCTGATACCACTGTTGGAAAACGGTGATCAGATCAATCAGAATTGATACCCGATGTAGCGGAAGTTTAAAAATTTTATATGGAACGATTCCATAATGGGTATCAAAACTTTACGATTAAATTGTGCGTGTAAAAATTAAATAACAATTAAATTTTTACCTCCAATCTCGAATCGAGATTATGGACACCAACAGATTACTCTGCTCTTGTTGTATATCCCAGGAACTGATGGACGAACAATTCTTCAATCAGGTCCACAAACAAAAGTTTAATCCCTCTGATAGATTGCACTAGGAAATCTATCAGAAGTTTCTACGAAGAGAATTAACGAATTTGATCCGTTAAACCAGACTGCAAATTCAAAATTCACAGGCTGGAATTTTTCGAGCAGATAGGGAGAGGGGCGGCGGCCACAGTAGGGAAAAACTAGGGTTTTCGAAAAATATTTTTTGACCTCTGTTGTTTAATTTTTGTACTGCAATAACTTATTTATAATATGGGTTGCTAACAGCTTATGGCCCATTAGTCATAAGTTCAAGCCTGACAAGCAAAGCCCGCATGTTCAAAAATTAATATAAAATTCATCGTGACTCAGATTGATAAACCAATTTCACCAATGTGCACAGAAACCATTTCTGCATCTTTTAAAGTCAAGATAAATTTTCTGAATCCGAATTCAGTGATTTCCAAAAATGCCCATCCCTATGTCATTTTAGGAAATCTTACTCCTCTACTCTGATATAAGAAGTCCCACTTCTTTATTCACTAAATTTAACTCTTTAAATTTAATTATCTCAATGGGGATTAAAAATCCATTACTTGTGTGACCCTCAATGGTTCAGGGATACAGCTAGCCGTGGGCTCACAACTCCTTGTGACTCGGAACAACAATTTCCGACTTGCCCATCGAATCATGGTAAGAGCGCCTAGCAACATCGCCCCATGATTCCCTAGGTATCACTGATAGTGCCTGCAAGAACCAATAGATTTTGGTTAGCGTACAGTACGGTCCCTTCATCCATATATCCCGATCGAATCAACAACCATTGGTAAATCGATAGTCGTTCGAGATTCGATAACTATGCAATGCATCTTGAAGATCAAATAGTGACATCGCATGTGCTACTAAGAAACCATTTCTTAAAACATTTCATGTACTCTGGCCAGAGATTCGTCACACTAATATCTCCTCAAATTGCATAGGATATCCACACTCGCAAGTATGTGGTGAATCCTTGACAACAAAGCATCGACTCCTATATGTGTCGTAACTGTACCCAATCCCGACACCTGATGACCCCAATAGAGTCGGTAAACGAGTCAAAGTACAATACTAGCATATAGAGTCTCAATGATGTTTCAAGTAGTAAGGACTAATTGTGTACAACCAAAACCGCTGACTTTATCCACTCGATAAGTGATAACCACTTGGAATGTCCGGATAGGGTAGTTCGATCATTCATCGTATGAATATCCATTTGAATACTTTGAACATCTCTATGTTCCATACCAATGAAACGTGATACTCGACATCGCAAATGCTAATCTCAAACTCGAGCGATCCTTATCCTTATTTTCGGACGACTCAATCGACCAGGAACTGTTTAGAATATACAGTGACTATAAGATGTGTTTCATGATAGCCATCCCCATGTGCCACCACATCTTACATACACTATAGTATATTCAAGGTCTTCATCTAAACATCTTATAGTATGTCACAACATTATAATATAATAAAAGATAAAGTAAATGCCATTATAAAAGTGTAAATTATATTAAACAAAAGATTGTTTATACATAGACTCATAAAAGCCCTTAGCCACAAGTTGGCTCACCGGGCACCCACTCTTTCATACATATATATACATATTATATCACACCACAACTAAAACCCTAACACTTCTACACCTAATTAGCCGCCTCACCCTCCTATTCTTCCCTCACTCCACATTTTCTCTCCCTTCCTCCCCAAGAATCACCATCGGCCACCCCTTCTCCTTCATCCCTACCGCCAGCCGCCCCTCCCTGCCCTCCAGTCACCGTCCAGCCGCCGTGAGAAGTTGTTCCAGCTACTTAGCCGTGTGGTTTGAGTGCTAGCCAACCCCTCTTCACTCTTGTTTGGTTACTACTTGAGGAAAGATGAACTTCCTTCTTTTTTTTCAAACCCAAGCATAGATTATAGTGTGTTCTTGGTTCCACTCTTTAAAATTTTGAAATTTCAGATTCATGGTGTAACATGGTGTGTATGGGTTCGGTTTTTTTTTGCTAGGAATGGGGTTGGAATTGTTTTTTTTATGCATCATGCTATGCTAGCTTACTTGTTGAGCCTAAATGAATATGTTTCATGTAAAATATGAATGTTTGGAGGTGTAATTCAAAAATTCAGAATGTACCCCATTGTATTCAATCCATTTTCATGTGTTTGTGATTGGATTTAAACCTCATATGTTGTTGGCCAAGTTAATTTGTAGATTGGGCTTTGAAATGTTGTGGAAAATATTGAGTTTGTGGCGTTTGAATCGAAATTTTTGAATTAATGGATGAATGGAGTTGAGGGGCTGTGACCGCGTTAATCGGTGTGAATAAATTCAACTGGCAAGCGTACCAGGTCAAGTAATAATATAGTGGACAAAGGTCCAATTGTCGAACCCACATGGACTGTAAAAATATGATTACCAAAATATATTTATTTATACTTAATCTAGACTAATCAAAAATATCGATTTCAGATTTTAACTAATAATTAAAAATTGTAATTAAAATTTAATTAATTAAAACACAGCAGAAGACTTTGGATTACTTAAAATTTGGAAAAATCTGTACCAGACAATTCATGTAACAAGCAGTCAATCTAAGATATCAGACTTAATTGTAATTCACGGGAATTTTCCTAATTTGTTCGAAGGACTATTTCTAGAACAATCAAACCTATTCAAATATTGATGAACTAATCTTTCGTAATTCTAATCAAATTTGAATGCATAAATTGCTGTGAAAATTCAGTAAAAACCTAAACCGCATAATGAAACCCAATTCTATTTCTAGTCAGTTTTACACTATGTTGATTATCAAAGTGATTAAAATCGAGACCTCCTCTGTCGACTTGGAATCGATTAACAAGCAAACAAATAACTGGCCAAGAAATTTGTAAGACAAATATAAATTCGATAATTAATAAAATCAAATCAAGTCTAAAAATCTCAAATAAACAAACGAGTTTTCTACATAAATTGTCTGGCCCAATCACGTGGCCTTGATCGAAAAAGAAAACTACTCAATAAATAAAATCATGATTAAACAAGGTTTTTAATCATCAAAAGTAAAAATAAAATAAAAGAAAAGAAGAAGAAATCTTCTCCCAAGCCTGGTAGCAGTAGCCGCCTCCTCTTCTCTGTTGAAATTCTGGAACCCTTAAAATTAATTAAGATTTTCTATTTATAGGGCCGCCCAATTAGAATCCCTTAAAAATAATATTAAACTCGGAATTTAGGTCACGAACACGCGCGCGTGCGAGGAGGAGCCTCGCGCGCGCGCGGCTTCTCTACATCTCTCTGGAAATCTCTTCGGCGCGCACGCGAGGCATGAGCTCGCCCGCGCGCGCCTCTTCTAATCACCCTATGGAAATTCCTTCTATGCGCGCGCGGGGCATGAGCTCGCCCGCGCGCGCCTCGCCCTGGATGCCTCTGGAATTCCCTTAGGCACACGCGCGAGCAAGAGGCTCGCGCGCGCGCGCCTTGTATGCACAGAAATCCCAAATTTTTCTTAAATTCCTACAAAATTCAACCAGGTGAGTCTAATGCAAACACATAACATAAAACATTAATAAAACTTACGAAAATAACTTAAATGCATGCAAACTAAACATAAAGTGCTATAAAATAATGCATACCAAACACACTTATCAACACCCCCATACTTAACTCTTGCTCGCCCTCGAGCAAGACATGCAAAAATAAAATGCAAACAAAAACATAAGTAAGGATGATTCATGAGAGTGCACAGCCTCCGAGAAGTTCCATCACAAAAACAAAATCACGCATACACTCTCAACTTTTCATAATACACCTTCGGTTTAACGTGAACGTGTGTGTGTGAAATGTCATTCCAGTTTCATGCAACTTAGATCGAATTCATCTCAAGATTGCTTAGCGACCTATAACAAATCAGTGCAAGTTTCACTTTTTAAGTGCCCATCCTTCCAACGACGTCTAGACTAAACTCACATCCCTTGAGATAATGAATTACACACCTTTGGATTTTGCACCCGGTATTGATTTAGCCCCAATAATTACCCGCTGACTTAGCTATAACTGGCTAGGATATGAAAAATCATTCTATTTTGTCTTTCTAATCCCCTTGTCTATAGCCCGGATGGAGCATTAATCCCATTTAATCCGCATACTTAGCCTTAAATTTATTCTTTTATAGGATTTTAATCCTTTCAAGGCCCGGATGGAATTGTAAATTTTTTTTTTCTAGGTGCGCCCAAGATCATAAGTGTAAACTAGAGCCTCATCAAAATTTATAGAACAAAATCAAGATCCACAAACCACCTATTGCCGTGCAATGGTCAAAAAGACAGAAACTTCATCAAATCTTTCGCTACAATTCACTGGACTAACATTAGTGCTTAAAAATATTCACGGTTCAACCTACAGTTTCTCATGTCAAGTCAAGATCAAATTTTTTCAAAAAACCATTTTTTCAACATAAACTTCATCATCATTGGCTATTATGACTCATCCTACTCATGCCAGACAACATAAACACAAAACATCATGATATGCATGAATACGAACTATATGCAATAAACTATACCAAATGAATGCAAACAATCAACACAAACAAAACTAATCTACCCTCCATACTTATCCAAAGCATTGCCCTCAATGCTTCAGAACAATGAACAGAATGCATAACAAACACACAAATGCAAAGACGAACAAAAACACAATGAGAACAAAAATAACACTCCCCTGGTTTTCGATTCATCCTCTTCCTTCTTGATAGAATCCTTCGGGACGGTATCATCATTCTAGAATATTGGCAGGCACGACCAACTGGCATGGGAAAGAAACAAAAATCAAATAAAAACAAAACAAAAACGAAAACAAAAAAAAGCTAAAGCAAAAACACTGGGTTGCCTCCCAGTCAGCGCTAAATTTATAGCCTATAGCCCGACTATACTCTTCTCTTGAGTGGCAAAATTCAAGGTGGTTTATCCACCGTCTGTGAAAAACTCGAATCAGTCCGGCACTTGCATGCTACACCATTAAAGAATTTGTGCACTTGACCAATTCCTGCAGACAACTGCACCTGCTGACATGCATCAATTTCAACACCAATCATATCAATCAAACGAATAGCAGAACAAGTTTTTAAAATTGGGCTTTCAGGAGCCGGCTTAAACATAGTAAAAACTACTTGTTCATCGTTCAATCTCAGCACCAACTCTCCTCTCTCAACATTAATCAACGCCCTACTAGCAGCAAGAAAAAGACGTCCTAAAATCAGGGAAACCTCTAAATCCTCTTCCATGTCAAGGATAAAAAAGTCTACAGGATAAATTAAATTATCTATCTTGACTAGAAAATTCTCCACTATCCCCCTCGGGTATTTAATAGATCCATCAGCAAATTTAAGAGAGATAGCAGCAGGTTCTATATTTTCAACACCTAGTTTTCGAGCAATAAAATATGGCATTAAATTTATACTCGATCCTAGATCACACAATACATTATCAAAAGACAGACTTCCAATATGACAAGGTATAGAAAAACTCCCTGGATCATGAAATTTTGTTGGAAGCTTCTTTTGCAACACCGCCGAGCACTCCTCCTTCATTGTGACTTGCGTAAGATCAGTTAATTTCTTCTTATTTTTCAGCAAGTCCTTCAAAAATTTAGCATATCTCGGCATCTGAGCTAAAGCGTCTGCAAAAGGAATGTTAATATGCAGTTTCTTGAAAATTTAAAGAAACTTTTTAAATTGAGAATCAAATAACAGTTGCTTAGCTCTTAGGGGGAAAGGTAAAGCAGATATATCAACATTTTCATTAACTTAGAATTTCGAAGTCTTACCTTTCTTACCTGCCTTGGAGGACTTTTCAACACGCACATCCTCCATAACTTCTGCATTTTTTGGCCCCTCCATGGTCTCTTCTTCGTCCATCTGCTTTTTCGACTGTTCAGATTGTGATCTCGTCACTACCATAATTGCATTCACGCTTTTGGGATTGAGCTCAGTGTTGCTCGGTACAGATCCAGCAGGACGATTTGACAATTGGGAAGCAATTTGACCCATCTGACTTTCCAACCTCTGCATCATAGCTTCTTGATTTTGTAAGCGAGCCTCAGTACCCGCCACATATTTCATCATTATTTCCTCGAAGCTCGGCTTCTTCTCCTCTTGCTTGGGCTGCCAGTTCTGATTATAATTGTTGTTGTAGGAGTTGTACGGCTGTCGTCCTTGATTTCCCATAAAATTTACAGCATCAACTTCAAAAAACTGCTAATCTTCTTTCAGATTCCCTTGTGATGGCGCTGTTTTCATGAGTGCCATTTGATGTGTTAGAGCGTCGATCTTAGCATTCAGGGCCATCAAAGCATCGACCTCTAGAACTCCGGCCTTCTTTTCCTTCTTTACATCCGGCCATCCAATGTTACTCTCCGACATATTTCCAATGATCTCCCAGGCTTCAGCTGGCGTCTTCCTGAATAAGCATCCATTAGCAGCAGCATCCAGCATAGATCAAACCGACTGATCGGTTCCGTTGTAAAATGTCTGGGTCTGCTGACTTTGAGTAAGATTATGCTGAGGACATGTCCTCAACATCTTTTTGAACCTGGTCCACGCCGCATGTAGAGATTCTCCCTCCTTTTGCTTGAAAGATATAATATCAGAGAATAACTTAGCCATCTTCGTAGGAGGGAAGTATTTCTTTAGGAATTCTTGGACAAGACCCATCCAATTAGTAATACAACCAATCGGCAGATCATCGAGCCACTCCAAGGCTTCGCACTATAGAGAGAATGGGAATAACCGCAGTCTCACTGCATCAGAGGTTACCCCATTGAACTTGAATGTGTCGCAGATCGACAAGAATCGCTCCAGATGAGCGTAAGGATCCTCAGTAGAAGTGCCTCCAAACCGTGCTTGAAGTTGGATCATCTAAATAATGGAGGGTTTAAGCTCAAAGCTGTTCGCCTCAACAGCGGGGCGAACTATGCCAGATCCATAGCCTTCGGTTGGCGGACGGATAATATCCCAAATAGTACGGTTGTCCGCCATCTCTACTAGCACCTGCACCTGAAAGTTACAAAGAAAAGAGAGGAATTCAGAATCTTAATAAAATAAAAAAAAAACAGTCTAATCTCAAGCGAAATAAAAATTCTGATATCAACACTGTAATGCCCCGATTTTATTATAATTGAGTTTAATCGAGATAATCAGGGTTTTCAGTGATTGAGGATTGTTTTGTTATTTAGCAGGGGGTTACTTTGCAAGATTGGAGAAATAAAGGACTGAAATGCAAAAGTTGGATTTATATATTATTAATAGATGCAAGTTGACATACCCATCACCTCACCCCATACCTCTCCTTCCTCCCCACTCTCTCCCTCTCGATTTCTCTCTCCCGAAAGCCATGAGAGGCGACTTCTAAGCTTTTCTTTCCGTTCGATTTGCTCGATCCGACCGTTAGATTTCATTTCCGAGTTGAGATTCACGATCACCACAACGAGGGCTTCGTTTAGACGTAAGTTTTACTTCGATCTCTTGAACTTCGATTTTGTTGAGTTGTCAGAATTTGATAATCTTGGAGTATGTTGTTCTTGAGCTAGCATAGATCGTGTATTCGAAGTCGAATCGGAAAAAGAACGAAGTTTGGATTTTATATGATTTTTGGAGTTAAATTCGAAAATGGGGTTGTGAGATTTTGTTGGATTTTGATGGTTTTGATTTGTTTTGTTGATTGAGGAGTTGTTTTGGATGATTTGGGATTGTTGGTTGTTATCGGAGATTTTTGGTTTGACCGATTATAGCCGTTATGCCGTCGGAATCGAGTTTGGATTATTGGTTGTTTTGTTTCGGTTTGACTTCCGGGTTTGATTGAATTGGTAGATTGTTACCGAATCCGTATATTCTTCATTTTCAGATTGGATTGGAGTCTTGGAATTGGATTGAACTTGGAAGTTGAGTCGTGTCGAGAATTGAAGACGGTATATTGATTGAATTTCCTTGTTATGAAGTTTTGTGTTTCGATTGATTATTTATTTGAGTTCGTTATTATTTTCAGATTTGAATCTTCGACGGACTCGAAAGGTAAAAGATGACTTTGAATGGAATGGGGTTGAATACTCGAGTTCGATTGATTCTCGAGCCCCGAAAATCATATACTACATCTTTATTTGCTTGTGTGAACTTGTTTGAGTATCTTGTTACACTTGCATTCATATTGAGCCGATTATTCAATTCGTTTGAATTTAGACGATTTAGAGAGCTATATTGAAGTGGGCTTAGATTTCGAGATTTTCTAAGTACCAGAATACTTCTTATAGTTGCTCTAAAGTCTAGGGGTTGAGTTGAGCGACATCCACCCCAAATGGGTGTGTCGGTGAGTTGTTGTGAATACTTAGCCCCGGGATCCCAACCGAGTATCGATTGACATTTCAATTATCTGATTTGATAGTCCCGAGTTTTTAAAGTCATGCATACATCCCTTTTCTTTGAAGTTGTTGATGTTTGTGGATTTTGATACGAGGTGTTTATTTGATATTGCATGCCTGTCTCTTTTACTTAGAAATTATATTTCTAACCGGATTATTCCGGCTGTTGTCTTTGTTTTGTATGTGTAACTTGGCAACAGGAGGATCAGGAGCTGGACCGAGTCGTCATGGTTAGCTTGGGGTGAGATGGATAGAAGTGAGACTCCGCGTCGTAGGGTCGAGTCTTTTGAACTTCTATTAGTTTCGTTGAGTCGTTGGAACTCTGATTTTAGAACTCGACTTATTTTGTATTGCGGGAAGGATTTAGAACTTGTGGTATGTTTTGATTTCGTGTTGTATTTTATGTTGGAGCTTGGATTTGATTTGATTCGTGTTTGGCTTGATTTTCTCCAGGTTCCCCTGTTTTCTGTCCGTTTGGCCTGCACGCGGGCGAGGCTTGTCCTCGCGCGCACGCGAACTGCCTGGAGTGGCTCGGGTATTTTTGCCCGCACGCGCGCGAGCCCCTTCCTCGCGCGGGCGCGAGCTTCCCTCGAGGCCACTGGCCCTTTTTCCTGCGCACGCGCGAGGCGATAGCTCGCGCGGGCGCGAAGCATGTCTTTTAAAAAAAAAAAAAAATCTGATTTGTTCCCGCGACTTACCGTGTTCGATTATGTTTAATTATTTCGAGTTTAGAATCGTGGTCTCACATTAAGTGGTATCAGAGCCATAAGATTTTTGGAGTCAAACTAGAGTGAGCGGGGTAGATCGAGTCCGCATGAATTGAATTCTCGCATGTGTTTGATTTATTTAAATGATTATTTTAAATACGTGCGAGCATGCTTTATCGATTCTTGAATTAATTAAAATTACATGAGTTGTGAATTAAGTTATAAAGCATGAATTTCGTGAGATATATTTGTCCTTGTGCTATTATCCATTTCCGAATATTGTTGAGATTCTTGGGTACTCAGAGCAGAGTTTTGGATACCGAGGTTATGTGTTTGAGATTGTGTTTGAGATTTTGTGTCCTAACCCTTTGGTATCAGATGGCACCTCGACGATCTTTGAGAAGGAACCAACCACCTTTGACTCCTCCTTCGATTGAGAATCCGCCGCCAGTGATAACTCCTCCGAATGATCAGGACAGTACAGGAGTGGATGAGTTTGATGCTACTGCAACCCCGATGGAGACTCTTTTGAAAAGATTCCGATTGTTTCGACCGCCTACCTTGACTGGTACCGAGAACTCCATCGACTGTGAGAGTTGGCTAGATGACATGGATGAACTCTTCGATTCTCTTGACTACAACGATGACCGCAGAATCAGGTTAGTCAGTCATCAGTTGCATGGTGTTGCCAAGAAATGGTGGACTACGACCAAGAGGGCGAACGAGGACCGAGGCACCGTGATTACATGGGGTGTATTCAAGACTGAGTTCTACAAGCGGTTCTTTCCTGTCTCGTATCGTAAGGAGAAAGGTGACGAATTTTCAAATCTGAAGCAAGGAAATTTGAGCATCGAGGACTATGTGAGCAAGTTTGAAAGCCTTTTGAGGTTCGCACCTCAGGTCGCCAATAACGAGGAAGCCAAAGCCGACCATTTCATTAATGGCTTGAACCCGGAGATCTTTACCTTAGTCAATACCGGGAGACCCAACAACTTTGCAGACGCCATGGATCAGGCGAAGGGAGCCGAAGCTGGGATTTTGATGCAATGAGGAAATCAGGAAGCTCCTCAGCAGGAGCAGAGATCTTTTCAGAATTCGCCTGTTCAGTTTCAGCCTCAGCAGTCTCAGTATCAGTACCAACCTCCTCCGCAACCGAATCAGTCTCAGAGGGTTGATGGAGGCATCAGTGGCAGAAACCGGCGAGATCAGTATCGACCGAAGGAGAAGACTTTTAAGAAGTCTGGGAACAGTTCCTCGAGTTCCAGTGGTTCTAGACAGTTCAGTTCTGGGCAGAGTTCAGGGTTCTCAGGAGTATCATGCAGCAAGTGTGGAGGACGCCATCCATCGGATCAGTGCCGTGGTGTGTTTGGTAGTTGCAACATCTGCCAGCAACCGGGTCATTTTTCTAGAGTCTGTCCTCAGCGGGGATCCGATAGAGCTCAGAGCGGTGGTTCTTCCCGACCGTCCGCTCAGCCCGAGAGGTCATCTTCTGCAGTTCATTCCTTTCAGCCCCAGCAGCAGACTCGTCAGGGAGGTAATCAAAATCAGAACCAACCTCCTCGACAACAGGCAAGAGTGTTTGCATTGACAGAGGATCAAGCCAATGCAGCCCCGAATGACGTGATAGCAGGTAACTGTTCGATTTTTGGTTATCCTGCGTTTGTGTTGATTGATACGGGAGCTTCTCACTGTTTCATTTCTGAAAGGTTTGTCTTGATGCATGATTTATTTGCTGAGCCTTTATATGATGTTGTTTCTATTACTTCACCTTTGGGTGGAAGAATTGTTTCGGTGAGATTAGTCCGTAACTGCGTCTTAGAATCCGAGGGGAATTCGATTGAGATTGACTGCATACTTGGGTTATCTGATTTTGACTGTATCATTGGGATTGACGCACTGACCAAGTACAGGGCAACGGTAGATTGCTTTCAGAAAGTAGTCCGATTCAGACCTGTTATGGCAGAAGAGTGGAAGTTTTTCGGTAAGGGTTCTCGATCCCGAATCCCTTTGATTTCTGCTTTGTCCATGACTCGTTTGTTACAGAAAGGAGCAGAGGGATATTTGATCTATGCAGTGGATGTTATGAGGTCTAGCCCTGAGTTGACAGAGATACCAGTGGTTAGCGAGTTTCCTGATGTCTTTCCAGAAGAGATTCCCGGATTGCCGCCGATTCGAGAGATCGAATTCAGCATTGAGCTTGCATCAGGTACTCAGCCTATTTCCAAGGCACCTTACCGAATGGCTCCTTTAGAATTGAAAGAGTTGAAGGAACAGTTGGAGGATCTGATTTTCAAGGGATACATCCGACCTAGCGTATCACCTTGGGGTGCCCCAGTCCTTTTTGTGAGAAAGAAAGACGGTTCTATGTGACTTTGTATCGATTATCGCCAGTTGAATCAGGCTACCGTTAAGAACAGATATCCTCTCCCTCGAATTGATGATCTTTTTGACCAGTTACAGGGTTCTGCAGTGTACTCGAAGATAGATCTGAGATCAGGGTATCATCAACTGAGAGTTCGCGACGAGGATGTGCCTAAGACAGCTTTCAGAACCAGATATGGGCATTTTGAGTTCTTAGTCATGCCTTTCGGTTTGACGAACGCTCCAGCGGTTTTTATGGATTTGATGAACCGTGTCTTCCAGCGGTATCTAGATGAGTTCGTCATTGTCTTTATCGACGATATTCTGGTCTATTCGAAGAACCGTTCAGATCATGCCGAGCATTTGAGGACTGTGTTGCAGATTTTGAGATCCGAGCAGTTGTATGCGAAGTTATCAAAGTGCGAGTTTTGGTTGGACCGAGTCATATTTCTAGGCCACATTGTATCAGGAGATGGAACATCTGTTGACCCCAGCAAGATCGAGGCAGTTATGAATTGGCCGAGATCGACATAAGTGCCAGAGATTCGCAGTTTCATGGGTTTAGCAGGGTATTACCGTCGATTTATCGAGGGCTTCTCTTCCATTGCAAAGCCGATTACCCAATTGACCCAGAAAAATGCACCGTTTGTTTGGTCCGAGCAGTGTGAGGCCAGTTTCATTGAGCTGAAGAAGAGATTGACCAGCGCTCCGATCTTGTCTATTCCATCAGGTACTGGAGGTTTCTCGGTGTATTTCGATGCTTCTCACCGGGGTCTTGGATGCATTCTGATGCAGAGGAAGCACGTCATAGCTTATGCGTCAAGGCAGTTGAAGCCTCACGAGACTCGTTATCCAATCCACGATCTTGAGCTAGCTGCAATCGTGTTTGCTTTGAAGACTTGGCGCCATTATCTGTATGGAGAGTCGTTTGAGATATTTTCTGACCATAAGAGCCTCAAGTACTTGTTTTCCCAGTCCGAGCTGAACATGAGACAGAGGCGATGGATGGATCTGCTGAAGGATTTTGACTGTGAGATCAAGTATTATCCTGGAAAATCGAATGCAGCTACAGACGCTCTTAGTAGGAAGCTTTGTTCTTTATCTATTTCTACGATTGGTGTCTCTCGTTTGATTGAAGATTGTTGTACTTCTGGGTTGGAGTTTGAGACCGATAGGAGATCCATCAGAGTTTTTGTGATTCAGGCCGAGCCGGAGTTGTTTCAGTTGATCAGAGAGGCACAGAGGTCAGATCCGAGTATTCAGAGTTCAATAGAGAGAGTCCGATCAGGCCACCAGTCCGAGTTTCAGGTCAGGGATGATGTTCTGTTTGTGAATAGCCGTATTGTTGTGCCCGATGTTTCTGAGTTGAGACAACGTATTCTTCGAGAGGCGCATTGCAGTCGGTTCAGTGTTCATCCTGGAGGCCGAAAGATGTATAACGACTTGAAGACTCAGTTTTGGTGGAAGCAGTTGAAGGAAGCCGTCACGAGGTTTGTGTCCCGTTGTCTGAAACAGGTGAAAGCCGAGAGGAAGAAGCCCGGAGGTTTATTGCACAGTTTGCCTGTTCCGGAATGGAAGTGGGATCACATCACTATGGAATTCGTCACGAAGCTACCACGTTCATTCAGAGGTTGTGATGCAGTTTGGGTAGTGGTTGACCGGTTGACGAAGTCTGCTTGTTTCATTCCGTACCGCATGACGTACCGCCACGACCAGATGGCCGAGTTGTATGTTAGAGAGGTGGTGAGATTGCACGGTGTGCCGAAGTCGATCGTATCAGACAGAGATCCGAGGTTCACTTCTCACTTTTGGCACAGTCTTCAGGCGGCATTGGGTACTCGTTTGCACTTGAGCACAGCATACCACCCTCAAACCGTCAGTCCGAGCGTACGATCCAGACTTTGGAGGATATGCTTTGAGCCGTGGTACTTGATTTTGGCTCAGGATGGCAGGATTCTTTGCCTTTAGTAGAGTTTTCGTACAATAACAGTTTTCAGACGAGTATTGGGATGGCACCATTTGAAGCTTTGTACGGGAAGAAGTGCAGATCTCCGTTGTTCTGGGATGAGATTTCAGAGTCACCTGAGTTAGGTCCCGATATGATTCGTGACATGGCCGATCAGGTGAAGATTATTCAGATGAGGATGAAGACATCCCAGAATCGGCAGGCCAAGTATGCGAATGTTCGACGTTGACCTCTGAGTTTTGAAGTAGGAGACCGAGTTTTCTTGAAGATCTCTCCTTTTCGAGGTACTGTCAGATTCGGGAAGCGAGGGAAGTTGTCGCCTCGTTTTATTGGTCCTTTTGAGATTCTGGAAAAGTTAGGCGATCTTGCCTACAGATTGGCTCTTCCCCCTTCTTTGTCCGGAATCCACGACGTGTTTCATGTTTCCATGCTTCGTAAATATCATCCGGATCCGTCCCACATTCTTCAGCCAGATGAGGCCGAGTTGGATGAGACTATGAGTTACTTCGAGAGACCGATTCAGATCCTTGACAGAAAAGAAAAGCAGCTCAGAAACAAGTCAATTCCGTTGGTGAAGATTCAGTGGAGTTGTCACGGAGTTGAAGAAGTAACCTGGGAGACCGAATCCAATATGAGGCAACGTTTTCCCGAGTTGTTCGATTGAGGTGAGTCCGTCTTCAGTTTGTTCTTACTTGTTTCAGTTTTGATATGTCAGATTTCGAGGACGAAATCGAATCTTAGAGGGGGAGAATTGTAATGCCCCGATTTTATTATAATTGAGTTTAATCGAGATAATCAGGGTTTTCATTGATTGAGGATTGTTTTGTTATTTAGCAGGGGGTTACTTTGCAAGATTGGAGAAATAAAGGACTGAAATGCAAAAGTTGGATTTATATATTATTAATAGATGCAAGTTGACATACCCATCACCTCACCCCATACCTCTCCTTCCTCCCCACTCTCTCCCTCTCGATTTCTCTCTCCCGGAAGCCATGAGAGGCGACTTCTAAGCTTTTCTTTCCGTTCGATTCGCTCGATCCGACCGTTAGATTTCATTTCCGAGTTGAGATTCACGATCACCACAACGAGGGCTTCATTTAGACGTAAGTTTTACTTCGATCTCTTGAACTTCGATTTTGTTGAGTTGTCAGAATTTGATAATCTTGGAGTATGTTGTTCTTGAGCTAGCATAGATCATGTATTCGAAGTCGAATCGGAAAAAGAACGAAGTTTGGATTTTATATGATTTTTGGAGTTAAATTCGAAAATGGGGTTGTGAGATTTTGTTGGATTTTGATGGTTTTGATTTGTTTTGTTGATTGAGGAGTTGTTTTGGATGATTTGGGATTGTTGGTTGTTATCGGAGATTTTTGGTTTGACCGATTATAGCCGTTATGCCGTCGGAATCGAGTTTGGATTATTGGTTGTTTTGTTTCGGTTTGACTTCCGGGTTTGATTGAATTGGTAGATTGTTACCGAATTCGTATATTCTTCATTTTCAGATTGGATTGGAGTCTTGGAATTGGATTGAACTTGGAAGTTGAGTCGTGTCGAGAATTGAAGACGGTATATTGATTGAATTTCCTTGTTATGAAGTTTTGTGTTTCGATTGATTATTTATTTGAGTTCGTTATTATTTTCAGATTTGAATCTTCGACGGACTCGAAAGGTAAAAGATGACTTTGAATGGAATGGGGTTGAATACTCGAGTTCGATTGATTCTCGAGCCCCGAAAATCACATACTACATGTTTATTTACTTGTGTGAACTTGTTTGAGTATCTTGTTACACTTGCATTCATATTGAGCCGATTATTCAATTCGTTTGAATTTTGACGATTTAGAGAGCTATATTGAAGTGGGCTTAGATTTCGAGATTTTCTAAGTACCAGAATACTTCTTATAGTTGCTCTGAAGTCTAGGGGTTGAGTTGAGCGACATCCACCCCGAATGGGTGTGTCGGTGAGTTGTTTTGAATACTTAGCCCCGGGATCCCAACCGAGTATCGATTGACATTTCGATTATCTGATTTGATAGTCCCGAGTTTTTAAAGTCATGCATACATCCCTTTTCTTTGAAGTTGTTGATGTTTGTGGATTTTGATACGAGGTGTTTATTTGATATTGCATGCCTGTCTCTTTTACTTAAAAATTATATTTCTAACCGAATTATTCCGGCTGTTGTCTTTGTTTTGTATATGTAACTTGGCAACAGGAGGATCAGGAGCTGGACCGAGTCGTCTTGGTTAGCTTGGGGTGAGATGGATAGAAGTGAGACTCCGCGTCGTAGGGTCGAGTCTTTTGAACTTGTATTAGTTTTGTTGAGTCGTTGGAACTCTGATTTTAGAACTCGACTTGTTTTGTATTGCGGGAAGGATTTAGAACTTGTGGTATGTTCTGATTTCGTGTTGTATTGTATGTTGGAGCTTGGATTTGATTTGATTCGTGTTTGGCTTGATTTTCTCCAGGTTCCCCTGTTTTCTGTTCGTTTGGCCTGCGTGCGGGCGAGGCTTGTCCTCGCGCACGCGCGAACTGCCTGGAGTGGCTTGGGTATTTTTGCCCGCGCGCGCGCGAGCCCCTTCCTCGCGCGGGCGCGAGCTTCCCTCGAGGCCACTGGCCCTTTTCCTGCGCACGCGCGAGGCGATAGCTCGCGCGGGCGCGAGGCATGTCTTTTAAAAAAAAAAAATTCTGATTTGTTCCCGCGACTTACCGTGTTCGATTATGTTTAATTATTTCGAGTTTAGAATCGGGGTCTCACAAACACAGTCCCCGGCAACGGCGCCAAAAACTTGACCGCGTTAATCGGTGTGAATAAATTCAACTGGCAAGCGTACCAGGTCAAGTAATAATATAGTGGACAAAGGTCCGAGTGTCGAACCCATAGGGACTGTAAAAATATGATTACCAAAATATATTTATTTATACTTAATCTAGACTAATAAAAAATATCGATTTCAGATTTTAACTAATAATTAAAAATTTCAATTCAAATTTAATTAATTAAAACACAGCAGAAGACTTTGGATTACTTAAAATTTGGAAAAAGCTTCGATCAAGGACACACATAGGTACCAGACAATTCATGTAACAAACAATTAATCTAAGATATCAGACTTAATTGTAATTCACGGGAATTTTCCTAATTTGTTCGAAGGACTATTTCTAGAACAATCAAACCTATTCAAATATTGATGAACTAATCTTTCGAAATTCTAATCAAATTTGAATGCATAAATTGTTGTGAAAATTCAGTAAAAACCTAAACCGCATAATGAAACCAAATTCTAATTCTAGTCAGTTTTCCACTATGTTGATTATCGAAGTGATCAAAATCGAGACCTCCTCTGTCGACTTGGAATCGATTAACAAGCAAACAAATAACTAGCCAAGAAATTTGTAAGACAAATATAAATTCGATAATTAATAAAATTAAATCAAGTCTAAAAATCTCAAATAAACAAACGAGTTTTCTACATAAATTGTCTGGCCCAATCACGTGGCCTTGATCGAAAAAGAAAACTACTCAATAAATAAAATCATGATTAAACAAGGTTTTTAATCATCAAAAGTAAAAATAAAATAAAAGAAAAGAAGAAGAAATCTTCTTCCAAGCCTGGTAGCAGTAGCCGCCTCCTCTTCTCTGTTGAAATTCTGGAACCCTTAAAATTAATTAAGATTTTCTATTTATAGGGCCGCCCAATTAGAATCCCTTAAAAATAATATTAAACTCGGAATTTAGGTCACAGACACGCGCGCGTGCGGCTTCTCTACATCTCTCTGGAAATCTCTTCGGCGCGCACGCGAGGCATGAGCTCGCCCGCGCGCGCCTCTTCTAATCACCCTCTGGAAATTCCCTTCTACGCGCGCGCGTGGCATGAGCTCGCCCTCGCGCCCCTCACCCTGGATGCCTCTGGAATTCCCTTAGGCGCACGCGCGAGCAAGAGGCTCGCGCGCGCGCACCTTGTATGCACAGAAATCCCAAATGTTTCTTAAATTCTTACAAAATTCAACCAGGTGAGTCTAATGCAAATACATAACATAAAACATTAATAAAACTTGCGAAAATAACTTAAATGCATGCAAACTAAACATAAAGTGCTATAAAATAATGCATACCAAACACACTTATCAGGCTGCCATGGGATGTTCATGGGGTTAAACATGGATATTTGAATGTGTTAGAGTTGGGCTATAGGGCTGGGCATGGGACAATTTGGTTGGATGGTTGTTTAGTAGAGTTTTGAGGACGTAAGGCTTGTGTTTGGGGCAAAAAGGGAGAAGTAAGGTAGCGTTGGGCTAGATCCTTGTTCAAGGGCCCTAGCTGGTTGTCTAGGCATGTTTACAAGTTGTTCTCATGGGTTTTTGAGGTGCAATAGGTAGAGGGTTGAGCTCGGGAGTCCATAGTGTCAAGTGGTCCAAAACAGAATTTTTATCATCGCATCAAGTCTTGGGAAATAGGTCTGGTAAGGTCGATTCTGGGGGTCTGGACAGGAGCTACCTCTGATTTTCTTAAATTATAGGATGTTAGGATCGTGTCGGTGTAAAATTGGGCCTATTTCGGATAAAAATCGACTAGGTTATGTGCGTTTTAAGTTGAGGTGACGTGAGCAAATTTTTCTATTGTTTACGGGCTGTCCGGGAGTCTAAGTTGTTGAGGTTGCTTTGGCCATTATAAAAAGGTGAATACTGGTCATAAGGGTATTTTAAGGTATGTTTGAGGTTCCGGTTAAACGGGAAGTCTTTTGAATTTAAATAGGATGAGTTATGGATTTTATGGGTTAACCGCTCGAGTTGGGCCTTGTGAGTATAAACTTAAGTGGAAGGAGAAAAGCTTTTAAGCCGAGGGTGCTCCCCTACACTCCAATCATCCATAAAAATTCATGTCATGCTATCTTCTGAGGTTGTGTCATTTAAATTATTCACCGCCTATTTATTCGCGTGTGTGACTTCAAACTCATTTATGCTAGTCCCTAAGTCTTGTATTAAAGAATGCTTGTAAAGGTAAATTTTGAAATGAGAAAATGTTGAATGAAAGGAAAATTTAAAGAATGAAGTGAGTTGATTGTGACTTAGACGTGAAATGATATATTGGTTAAGAAATGACCTGTTTCACTTGCCAAATTGAGACTTGTAGATCGGGGTTGGGAGAAATCTCAACTTCCCTACCAATCAGAGGGGCAATGTGGGGCCAAGAAGAACTCGATTTACTTGACGTCATTGTATACTATAGCCATTGATCGATCAAAACCATAGTCACAATCGAGAATCCAAATTCAAAGTAAAGTAAAGGATAATTGATTCATGGATGTGTTTTCATCGTATATTGCTATTGTTCTTACTTCGGGCATGTTATGACTTTTCTCCTTTCTTGTGAGATTCATAAGTGTACTGAGTACTATTTTTAGTATTATGCATTATTTTGAAGCCTTGCTGTATTATTTAAATTTTGTTGGTCTTTTTGGCTCATTACTATGCTTGGTGCAGGTGAGTATGCAGACGAGGCTGCGGGCAGGATTTTCAGGGTCCATAGGTGTTCGGTGGCACGCCCTGACCGTTGCCGCTCTTTTCTTTCCGCATTATGTCTTTGTAATAATTATACTTTGTCGTATGTTGTTTCCCTTTCAGTAGCAAGATGTGTTATTCCCTGCAAATTATGTTGGCATGTAGACACTTTATGTTTCATTTCGTCTGACGTCAAACTAGTTACTATTCACGTATTGCTTTGTGGGATGTTTACCTCGGGTTGAGGTTTATTTTAAACTGCTGTTTGAGACAGGTGGTTTTATTATTCAAAAAAATAGGTCATGCCCAATTTTTTTTAAAATTTCCATATTTTCTTTATTTATTTAGATTTTAGTAGTTAGGGTCGTTTCACTTATTGTGGTATAATGTTATGTTAAATTTGGTACATCTTTCATACTTTTTACCATGGTGGTGTTGGTGTGTATTAAAAAACATAGTACTAGTTGTATTAACTTGTAGTACATTATTAGATAAGTGTATGTATAAAATTGGTTTAACTTGGTATAATATTTTGTTGCTAGGTCATAAACTTAGTGCCAGTTGTATTGAGTCGTGGTACATTAACAGGTAAATGTAGTATAACATTGATTGTGTGAAGTATCCTTTTTTGTCAAATTTTGTATAAAAGTGTGACACAATCAATTTATAAGTGTTAATAACCACAACTGACACATATTAGCGATTCAATAAATGGAAATTACACATCCATTTTTCCAAAATACAGTACAAACTTCATCAAGGCAGTTATTCATCCGATCAAAATACAGTAAAAAATACACCAAAACTAATTGTCCACTCCATTCTCATTTTCCTGAATCCATTTTCATCAACCCATATTCGTCATTTAGTATGGTTTACAGCAACGGGTGCCTTTGTATCGTCTATGTTGAAATCAGTCTGATAATTCCATGTAAAAAAGTCATCCCCAGCATAGCACTCCGTCCATAAGCAAGTAAACATACCACGATCCGAACTAGTCCCTTGGTTTCTACACTTTGGAAATCCCACGTTGTAATTGACAAAGTCAACATCTTGAAAATCCTCAAGTATCCTAACAAAAATTCAACTTGGACACAAATCGAATTATTGTAATAGTAAACTAATTGCATCACATAATGACGGAGGTACAATAATGCAATACTTAAAAACTTCCTCGCACTTGTCCTATCATATGGACTGTTTATTGAGTTCCTCACCACAAATTTCCTTTTTAATTACTCCACACAAATAGAAACCAATGGAATCTCACACCAATAGGAAATAATACATATCTGCATATCTACATTACTTCCTTATCCTACTCGTTTTCGAACCATTTCTAAATCAAAAAATAAAACAGCATGCCATAAATATGATAAACAACTTTCACGGTAACAAAGCAGAAAAAATACAATTAAACCAAAGAAAAGATTTTTTTAGTTTGAACAGTCTATACCTTATTTCCCCCAAAAAAATCATTGATAAATCAAGTTTGAACTGTTAAGAAAACTTCACATCACTTAACAACCAACCTAGCAATTTTATTGAAAAATTGCAATGAGCCAACAAAGATTTACAATTATTTTAAAAAAACTCACAGCCTAAGCATGCTGCGTAAGCATAGAATGCATATAGATATCACGTTATCTACCATTAAATAACACTCAATTCTCAAAATACCGGACAAGCTCTACAATCAACCGAATAATCATTCCCCACTCATTACCAAATCGCACACCATTCCAAAAAAAAAAAAAAAAAATTAAAACAGTGTGAGAGTATGTCCCTCGCCCTAAAATGATTAGTCTCAATAATCGATATCTCAAATACCAATAACCATATATCCCATTTTCTACACCAACTTGCAATCAAAAATCCTACTTTACAAATTAATAAGAACACAATCACATAACAACATAAACACTCAGACAGAGAGCAAAGCAAGGTGAAAAAGATTCATGGAGAGTGACTACGACGACGGTGGCGAGCTACGGTGGCTATTAGGGATCGGAGAGAAGTGGAGGCAGAAAGAGAGACGGGGCAAAGTTATCCTGAGTTTGAAAGCGACGCAAAGACATTCAAATGGAGCCAAACTTCGCTGGTTGTTGGCCAAGTCCCGCCGGTGGATGATTTGGGGTAGGGATTTCTATCTTCAGCCGTGAAAGAGGAGGAGAAGAAGCATGAAAGAAGAAGGGGTGGGGGTGGGGGGGGGGTGAAAGAGAAATAAAGGGGAAGTAAAATAATATTTAAGGAAAATAGTATTATATTATCATTAATGAATATAACATAAATTAAAATAGAGAAATTACTAAGAAAAATGAAAATGGGAGTGAGAAAAAAGAGTTTAAATGCATTAGGGAGTGCAGAACAAATAATTCTTACTTAGGTACTGAACTTCAAATTGTGTTTGTGTGCAGTAATTTTTCTCCAAGTTCCCCTTGTTTTAATAATTTAAAAATTTAAGCTTGCATATTTAAATGATTTTAATTGTTTAGTTCATTATTTTAAATGATTTTAACTATTTAGCTTATTTCTTTAAATATTTTCGAGTGTCCAACTTATTTATTTTAAATATCCTAGTGTAGCGGTTAGTTTAATTTTAATAATTTTAAATTATTTTAAATGTCTAGGTTATTTATACCCTTTTTAATTGTCCAAATCATTAAAGGTTTTATTTCCTCTTATTTATATTATTTATTTAAATGACTTTTAATCGTTCGTCAAGTTTATTTAAATTATTTTAATCTCTCTGCTTGTTTATTTAAATATTTTTACTCGTTGCCGTGACATCAGGATATTTAAAATTTTTAATTCTTAGATTTTCAAACTTTGAGTGTTTTGCGGAAATTTGAAACTGACACTTTTACTCGCACCATTTAAAATACTAACATGTTATATTTTATGTAATATATTTCTTACCCACTTTAAACCATGTGCTGGCTCGGCCCAATTTCTATTTTCTTTCCCTAGCCAAGTTCACGGCCCATTAAGAGTTTTCCTACCCAATTACTCGGTCTTTTCTATTTTCCCCTTCTCCAAGCTTTGGCCGATAGACTCATTTTTTTTCTTCCTCCATTTCACTCCCCTGCGATGGCTTCTTCTTCCCTGGGAGCTGCAGCCGCCGCCGACTTTGAGCCAACACCACCGTTCATCGCCAGCCACTAGTTCCGGCGTAGCCCTTCCCCTAGGCGAGTCGTCCGTGCTGTTGCCGCGTTTCTTGGGCTCGATTTCAGCTTACTCGAACTCCTTTTCTCTGATTTCTTCTAATTCAGGCAAGAATAATGGCATCCTTTGGCCACCAAGTAGATTAATTATGTTGTATGCTTGTAATTCCTTTCTTGCATTTTGAATTTTATGTGGATTCAAGAAGCTGCCAGATTTCTAATTTTCATGAGGCTGCTCGATGTTTGTATATTTCTGTTTTTTTTTTGCTTTGTGCTCGAGCCCTTGTTCAGGCTTCCATTTTCTTCTCCATAGCTCGCTGGCCAGCCACCTCTCTGTTCCGGCAAAACTTCCCTCCAGGCGAACTGCTCGAGTTCATCACCCTTTCCTCAGCTCGATTCCAGCGGCCGAGTTTCCCCCCATTTATGAATCTTTCACGGTTTAGGCAAGAATGTGGCTTCCTTTCTTCACCATGTAGATTAGTATATTTTTTTGTGTGTGTTGCATTCCATGAAGTTTTCGAAAATATATATGGATATAGGTGCCCTGTTTGATCCCTTCCCCATTTAGCCAAGATTTATACGGCATTCATGATTTCAAATTTATGTTGTTTGATGAGGGTGTAAATGTTTATGAACTTGGAATGTGAATGTATTTATGCCATGTACCTTCGAAAATTTCCATATTTTTCAGCTTGTGTTGTTCGAAAATGTGGTGTGATTATTCGTGTTGATTTGTGATGGTGGATTAGGGGATACCATGGATGAAATGTAGTTCACATGGTAGTGTTTAGAATGGCTTGAAGTTTAGATTGCAAGTTGGAGGAGGGAATTTTCGAATGGGCTATGATGGTTGGGGCTCGGTTTTTGGAGACGATTAGGAGCTATCTTTTGGAGTAATGTTGAGCTGTTTTGGGGTAAATTTTAGGGGTCTAAGATGAACCTAGTGTTGACCCCGATCCTAGTCTAGTGGCTCGGGACTTGGGAGTTTCATAGTTAAGTTTTTGATGAAGTACAAAGAATTGGATTCGAGCAGAATTTTTGGAATGTATGAGCTGTCCGGGAATATATGGCTAAGATTGAGTAAAAATCAGAATTTGATTATGGGCTCGGGTTTGGAATTGGTTTATAATGTTAGTAATATGTCGGCGAAAGCGGGAATTAATCCGGTTTAAGTTTTGGTCGAGTTTTAGATTTTTGATTTAATAAGGTGCAGAATATTTTTGAAGCCAAAGGGCTGCTGCCCAGAATTCTGATTTTTGTAAAATGATTGCTTAGTAATAAAATTAAGTGGATGATTTTCCTACTTAGTGCTAAGTTTCATGGAGTCGTGGTTTCAAGCGGAATCCCTTTTGATTAAGAATCGAGCAAGTTACAAAAATTTTAACGGGCAAACCGCTCCAATTTGTCTTAAGAGCTAAATTATGGTTTAGTTTCTCAGCTTTTGGTTTGTCTCCTAAATCACCATCCCGGTCATCCATGTGTGAGTCATTTGCATGATTATCGATCAAACATTTACATGTACGTCATATTTACATATGCATGCTAAGTCTCAAAATCAAGTATGAAAGAATGAAAAAAAAATATTTTTAGGAACAAAGTGAGATGAAGTATGGGTTTGGACGGGCTGGGAGACGTTCTGGCTTCCCTTACCAAATTTAAGGGTTTGGACGGGCCGGAGAAATCCTAGCATCCCTTACCATGTATGGGTTTGGACGGGCGGGAGAAATCCTAGCTTTCGTTACCAAGTATGGGCAAGACGGGTTGGGAGAAATCCTGACTTCCTTGCGGCATAGTGCACTGCAGCCATGATCATGATCGAAATCACAGAGTCACAATTCAAGGATCTAAGTTCAAATATTTATGACTATGTTTCAGTACAGTTTATTCAGTTATATTGCTTATGTTTGACTTAACCATGCATATGTTTCATTCATGTTCACTTCATTCTTTTAGAAATCATTTATTTAAGTTAAGGGCACAAAATATTTTAATACAAGTAATTTTTAATCTGCCTGTGCTTGTATTTATGTAGTAATCGTTATCCCCCCATATTCTTTGCTGAGTCTTTTAGACTCACTACACTTATTGTTTTCAGATGAGGAGTATTTCATTGAGATTGCGGGGCAGGACTATCGAGTGGTTTGTGATGCGGGCACGACACATCCCTCCGACCATGACAGTCTTCCGCAAAAGTTTATTTTAAGCACTTTAAAGTCTTTCATCTTGTTAATTTAGTAAATGTAAAGATAATATTCTTTGGAATTGTTTTGTGGGCAAGTATGTATCAAATTGTTTAACTTTGGATGTTTGGAGTGTCAATCTCTTTCTCAGGTTTTCGTTTATTTTCTTTTCTCGGTCTAGTTTATTTAGTGTTGTTGGTTGTGTTTTAAATTTGCAGTCTGTTGACAGGCGGGTTTTAATCAAAGCAGATAGGTCATGCCGAAAATTTTGAAAACCCATATTTTATTTAATCATTAATTATAAGAAGTAGTTAGGGTCTTTTCAGTTGGTATCCAATCATGGTTCTTGTTTGGGTTGTGCCTGCTACCGGTTGCAAGAAACTCGAGAAATCTCGCCTCAAAATCTGTAAGTTTTAATGAATTTTATATGGTAGTAGTTATTGATTTATTACTTTAAATGTTTTGATGTCACATTCTTTTTAAAATATTTTCAAAACTAAATGTTTAATTTGTTTAAGTGCGTAGTTTAGTGTTTATTTCATTTAAAAAAAATTGTTTTAGTAGTTTAAAGTGTACCATTCAAATGCTTATTTTTATAGCACGCAGTTTCAAGTTAAACGGAGTTGGTGTACTAATATTCCTTCCAGTTTTGGACAGTACGTGGATGTTGTTTGAGTTATTAGTGGTGTTAACAATATTTGGTGAGATTGTAGGAATTTGTCGGAAATATTAAACTCTTGCGTATTAAGGAGCGGTATTATATTGATCTGCCATTTGTTGTATTTATTTATTCCTCTTATAGGGATGAAATCTTAGTCGGATAAAACTAAGTGAATAGTTTGCTTATAAGAAAATTGAATGATTTATGTTAATTATCAGGATAAGATTTATGAATCGAATTCCTTGCGAAAGATTTGTAGATACTGTAACGATCAGAAAGTTATTTTAAATTTTTACAATCCGAGAATATTTAATTTGAGAATATTTTGAGTTTTGATTTAAATTCTAATATTCTTAAATATATATAGGTAATTGAAATTGAAAAAAATTTAATGATTGAGTTGAGGACTGAATTGCAAATAAGAAAAAAGGAATTTGGAGGACTAAAGTTGGCGAAAAATCGATAACTTTGGTGAACACTTGTTTGACTACATGCATATTCCACCGTGTAAGATAAGTCAATTTCATCATCCAAAACAGTCAAATTCTGAGCAGAAAAAAACCGTGAGAGAACAATAACAAAGAAATCTAAAAGTTTATTCTTCATCTTCCAATTGTCGTATTTTTGAGTTCGCTGTTATCCGAAATTGATTCCGAAAAGTGTTCTGGCAAATCCTTGCAACGAGGCCTTCGATTTGATGTAAGTGTTTTTATTTTATTAGGTTCAAAACATGATTTGAGAATTCGAAAATGGCAGAGATCAGTACGTTGTGTTTTGTTTTAAGTTTTTGAAGTATTATATCTTGTCATATTGAAGATGGATTCAGAAATGGTGATTGTATGCTATTGTGATGATTTTAGCAGCTTTAGCTCGACATGCTTAGCATCTGATATGCTGGGTTTTAGTGGTTTACAGCTGATATATGTGTGTATATGATTGATAGGTTAGTTAGCTTTGAGTTTCGGTTGCCGACCTTATGCCGTTACGCTGCCGGACTTGTGATTGTGAACTGATTTGCTATCTTCTTCTATTGAGTTGGGATATGATTGAATTGTATTGATGTTGTTGGATGTATATGCTTCATTTTAGATTGTGGTTGAAGTATTTTGAGTTCAAGAACGTCAACGTCACAACCGAGAAAGAGTTAAAGCAAGGTTTGGAGTCTATTTTGTTAATAGAATTGGATTGAACTTGAGAGCAGATTTTGATAGAGGTTTGGTTATGTTGTTGTTCAGATGTGGAATAGCTTTGAAGACACCTTGAAACCTCACAATCGAAAGGTAAAAGTGGACTATTATTTGAATGAGATGATAACTCGAGATAGTTTGTATCGAGTTCCCTAAATCACATACTTATTTGCTTGTTTGCTTTAATGTGCACTTCTATGAAATGTTGAATGAGTCTATGATATTAATGAATGCTATTATGATGATATCTGTTGCATTCATCTTGTGAGACTTATATCTTTGATTTTGAAATGAACGGAAACGTTCGATTAGACGATTTGAGGAACTATATATTTATGGCCTGGGTGGTTGAGTTAGCCTAGCTTCCGAATTGCATCTACGGTGGCTTCAAAGTCTAGAGAAGTAAGATAAGTAGCCCCACCTCGATTAAGAGTGTCGGTGTATTAGCTACGATATCTTCTTCTCGGGATCCCAACCGACGAAATAAGAGATGATTTTGAGAGAATCAGTTTTTAAGGCATGCATTGTCTTTTATTCCATATAATGAGTTTGATATGTATGAATTGAGTTGCATGTTAGTTGCTTTTACTGGGAAATACATTTCTCACCTGAGTTATCCGGCTGTTGTTGTGTTGTATGTGTCATGGCAATAGGCGGTGATTGGAACAGGGCACAAGCGAGTTTGAAGAACAGAGAATGAGAGAATAGAGTGGTGAACCGAGTTTAGATGTCCATTGTCCTGTCAATGCTTTGTGTTGAGTCCAGAGACATGATCGTGTTGTATTTACTTTTGCCAAGACTTGTTGTACATGAATGTATGGAAGTTCCCTTGATGTAATATGATGATAGTGTATCATAATCTTTCTTGCATGATATAAGAGATTTGCTTGAGCTTATCTTAGTAGCTTTGTCATGAGTTTGTGCTATCAACGTATATTATGTTAGAATTCATGCTAGCAACGACCTTCAAGATAGAATGTTGATATAGATGTTAGCATTTGATTATGTATAGATCATGTATGAGGTGATGCTAGATGAAAAATGGATGAAGGGACTCGTTTTGACAGCAAGAAACTTTTGTTGGTTTCCTGGACAATGAGCCCGCTCGATCGGGTGAATATCACTGATCGAGCGCGGCCCTTGCATTGCATAAACAGAGAATGAGTTTTCTTGGCTCGCTCGATCGTACGAATTCTTCACTCGATCGAGCGAGACCAAAAGTTTTTCCAACCCGAGGAGCAGGCCTTAAGGGCACGCTCGATCGGGTGATTTTACCCGATCGAGCGAGGTGCTGCAGAATTAAATATTTTTTTTTATTTATTTATTTAATCTTTGATGCTTGGCTTTAATCTTTGCATCTTATATGAATTGTATTTGAAATGAGAGATTAGTACTCGGGTCGTCAACAACAGGTGGTATCAGAGCAAGAAAATTCTGGACTGAGTTAGATAGCGAGTGAGGTAGATCGAGTCATTTTCCTTGCTTGTGTATGTTAGCATGATATGATTTATTTACATGATTAATTTACATGTTTTAAGTGCTAGCATGTTTTACTTTCAAGTATTTAATTATTTTGATTTTGTAATTATATTTGAAAGTATGTTTTACGATTGTGTAAGACACATGTTTCTTGGACTATCTGACACGATAAAGGCATGTGTTCTGTTGTTTATGACATGCTACCTGATTATCTGAATTGATTGGAAGCATGTTTTATCTGAATACCTCGATTATATATTTAAAGATTGAATCAGAACCGAGTCTTGACCAGAGGTAAGATGATCAGAGGAGGACTGAGATTAATTTGATGATTATGGTATCCTAACCATTTTGAAAATCAGATATGTCCCGACGACTAGGTCGACCTCCTCTTAGACCATAGGTTCCTACTCCTATGCCAGAGCAGACAGTTCATACTACTCTTCAAGAATAGACATGGTAACACCGACAGTGCCTCAAGTTACCGCAATTACGAGTAATGAACAGGGAAGTACCTCTCGAGATATGACAGATATGACTGCTACTTCAATGGAAACATTGTTGAAACGATTTCAATCCTACAAACCGCCAACACTAAAAGGTACTGAGAAAGCAGTTGAATGTGAGGGTTGGCTCGATGATATGGAAATGTTATTTGATTCACTTGATTATGGGGATGAGCGAAGAGTTCGATTGATAGGGCACCAAATTGCATGAGGTTGCAAAGAGTTGGTTTTCACAACTAAGAAGGCTTTGTAGCGTAGAGGAACTGTACTCACCTGAACAGTCTTCAAAACTGAGTTTTACCAACGCTTCTTCCCAGTGTCTTACCGCAAAGACAAGGGTGCTGAATTTGCTAATCTGAAGCAAGGGAACTTAAACATTGAAGAATATGCTGCAAAGTTTTCTACTTTACTACGTTTTGCTCCACATGTTGTTGATAGTGACGAGGCTATGGCTGATCAGTTTATTAATGGACTGACTCCAGAGGTATTTACTCTGGTGAATACAAAGTGACCAAATACTCTTGCTGAAGCTTTAAACAATGCCAAAGGAGCGGAATCTGGTTTGATACAGCAGCGAGGAGCTTCGTATACCGCTCAGCCTCCGAGACAGTCACAACCCACAGCTCCAATCTCACAACAACCTCCTCGATTTGAAAGTGGTGGCAGTAGCAGTGGTAAGAAGAAATTGTGGCATAGCTCGAGGAAAATAGATTTAAGAGGTCTGGGAGCAGTTTTTTTCTCTTCGAGTTGCTCTGAGTGGTTCAAAACCGAAGTCTCGAATGCATATTTAAGTAACAGTTGTGGTGGAAGTCATCCGACTGATCAGTGCCGAGGTGTATTTGGGAGTTGCCATATATGCCATCAAGCCGGGCCATTTTATACGCGAGGTGTGTGTCCTCCAAAGAGGTTCTGGACAGTCATGAGTACAAAGTACAAGCACGATCAGTGTGCTCACAAAACCTGCGAGGCAAGCCTCTTCCTGATCATTCCCTCCAACCACCACCACCCACAACACACAAACAAGGCCAGGAGGGAGTTAGAACGGTTAGTCAGCCTTCGAGACAACATGCTTCATGATCTTTGTGCATTTGACAGATGAACATTGCACAGGGAGCACCAGATGATGTGCTGCAGGTAACTGTTCTCTTTATGGTTATCCTGCAATATGTATTGATAGATACAGGTGCATCCCATAACGTTTTAACTCTCTGCACGATTTTTGGCATCAATTACATGCCTTTGCCTGTTGTAATCAATTACCTGTTGTAGTAAACTTTCTCTTCACCTTTGTGGAGTAGGATATTATATCTATAACAGAGAGTTATAGGCAATTGTTTTGCTACAAGTATGAAAGGTAATGGTATAGAGTATAGACTGTAATGTGCTGGGTTTTTCTGATTTTGACTGCAATTATCGGAATTGATATGCTAACCAAGTACAAGAGCTACCGTAGAAATGTTATATTTCAAAAGGTAGTGAGATATAGGGCCCGAGAATGGCAATAGAATGGAAATTCTAGTGGTAAAAGGGTTCTCCGGTGCTAAAGATTCCTCTGATTTTAGTGATTATCTAAGCTGCTACAACTCGACATTTATTGTCAGAAAGGAGTAGAGGTATATTATTGTAATATATAGTTGATGTTCTGAAAACTAAGCCCGTACCAACCTGGCTGGATTTATTTCTATTCTCTCCTGGTGGTTAGTGAATTTGCGGATGTTTTTCCCCGCCTCTCCCCCCCCTGATGAAATTCCCCCTGGACTACCTCTAGTATCGTTGAGATTGATTTCAATATAGAACTGATGCCGGTACTGTCACCGATTTCTAAAGTGCACCTTATCGAATGCCACCAGTGGAAATTGAAAATAATTGAAAGAAACAATTGAAAGATTTACCAGGCCAAGGGATACATTTCGATCGATCGAACCCAGTGTTTCTTCCTCCTTGGGGTGCTCCAGTATTATTATGGTCAGAAAAAAAAACGGTTCCACGAGACTTGTGTCATCGACTACTATAGCAACTGAACAATGCAAACGGTAAGAGAACAAAATTACACCTAGCCGTCGTAATTGATGTGAAGTTATTATGATCAGTTGCAAATGGTATCTTCTGGCGTTGTGTATTCCAAGCTTCGATATGAGATCTGGCTACCATCAGTTGAGAGTACAAGAGATTTCCTGATATTTTGAAAACTCAGCTTTCAGAACCAGGTATGGGGCCACTATTGAGTTTATAGTTATGCCGATTTGTACTGACGAATGCTCCAGCGGTTGTATTAGATGACTTTGATGAACCGTGTGTTTCAGAAATAACTCGATTGACTTCGTTATAATATTTATTGATGGAATAATTATATAGAAATATTCGAAGAATTTATGATATGATCAAATCCCCGAACATAATATTGATAGACTTTGTTGAAGACTCTAAGAGCTGAAAAATTGTTAATGCTTAAACTGTCGAAATTGTGATTTTTGGTTGGCTTAAACAGGTAGTATATTATTTTCTTTGACAAATATCATATCCGGATAAGTGGATATAATCTGTTATCCAAGTAAAGATCGAGGGCAGGTGAACAATTGGTCTAAGAGCCTACATCAATCCTGAGATAACGTAGTTTCATATCATGTGTTGTGGTCTGGGTATTATCGTCGATTTCGATATGAAAGATTATTTTCTAGTATTTTGCGAAGCCGATTATACCTCAGTTAACTCAAAAGAATTGCTCCATTAAATTATCTGGTCTGAATGCTTGTGAATTCCCAGTTTTTCTTGAGTTGAAGAAACGACTAACCTATTGCACCAAGATCTTGAAGATTGCCATTCAGTTCGTGGTGAGATTCATTGTGTATAGTGTTATGCATTCTCAACGAGGCTTGGGATGTGTATTGATGTAGCGAATCGGGCAATGATTGCTTATGCCTCGAGACCCGAAGGTGAAGCCTCATACGAGACCCTAAACAACACCGATTCGATGTTCATTGAATTGGCCGCCATTTTAAATTAAATTATTTCTGATCACAAGTAGTCTGAAATATTTATTTTCACACACAGTCAGAAGTCTGAAAATGAGGCAGCGTAGATGGCTTGATTTTCTAAAATATTTAATTGATTGTGGAGTATTAAAATATATATCCGGAAAAATCCAATTCAGCCTGCTGATGCACTTCATGTCGAAAGGGTATGTATCCTTTGACATTAATTAAAAACGACGGATTGGGTTGTATCAAAATTTGTATTGAGAAGAATGTTGGTTTTATTTCTCTATTTTTCTTTTTCCTGGATTAGTATTTGACAACGATATATGTCAGCCTCTTTTCGAACTTTATCAAATGCTAAGTTGAAACCAGTGTTAGTAATTTGGAGGCGAATTAAAGAAGCTCAGAAACTGTGATCAGAATGTGCAGATTACCGATTGAAAATAAGTTCGATGCATGGCATTGTATCCTGAATACCAAGGGTTAGAGATAGGATATTTTATATGTAAACAAATCGCCTTTTTAGATGCCTGATATTACATGATGTGCGAACAGATAACAATACTAAAAAATAAACAGAAAGAGTGCGCATAGTAGCCGTTATAGCCATTCATCCTTATGAGTAGGAAGATGGACAATGATTATGAAAGGCTGCAAAATTTATGTGTGGAAACCAATGAAGTCATATATCACTGATTTTATTTCTCGATGTATTCATATGCCAACAGGTGAAGGACAGAAAGGGAACGAAACCGCGCTAGATTGTTACAGAGTTTACATCAGTGCCTGTAACTGGAAAGTTGAATCATATTTTCAATGGATCTTTTAATGTGATGGAAGTTACCTCATCCTTCTAGAGGTTAGTGATGCTATCATGGTTGATTATCGAACAGAATTGGACGAAATCCGAGCGTGTTATATTCGCTTATCGTAATGAACGTAATAGACAACGATCAGATGGCAATAGAATTTATGTCGAACGAAAAATAGTCAGATTACAGTGGAGTTCGAAGTCTATATCTGTATCAGATCGTGATTCCTCTCGATTATACATCATAACATACTGGCACAGTTTTTTTGACCCAGAGTGCTTTAGGTTACTCAGCCATACACTGAAGCCCAGCTTGGAATTCATCCAACAGAGAACAGACGGGAACAGCCTGAAGCGAACCATAGCAAAATGTCTAGACTATTGGAGGACTATGTTGTCAGATCTTCGAATGCATCGTGCTTGATTATGGCACGCAGTTAGACAATGCCTATTCACTGGCACGATTTATGAATCTTCGTCAAATACAACAACAGCTATCAATCGAGTATTGAAATGGCTCCCGTTGTATGTGAAGCTTTAGGTATGGTAGGAAATTGTGACTAACCTTCTCTTATTGGGATGAATATTACAGAAGTAACCCTGACAATTGGACCTGACATGAATATCCGAGGTATGGACTGTACAGAGTTGCAAGGTTATTCAGAGAAGAATGAAGACGAGCTCAGGACAGAGCATAGAATATAAGGTATGCCAATGTGTTCGGGACGTCGAACATCTGTCATTTTGAACAGGGGGATAGGGTGTTTCTCTATTCCCCTGAAGATTATCTATCTTCGTTCATGAGTGCACTAGTACGATTTGTCAAATGCGAGTGAAAGTTGTCTCCACGTTATACTTCGGTCCATATGAAGTTCTTGAGAAAATTCAATCTTGCCTACCGATTAGCTCTTAATACCTCCGTTCTTATCTGGAATACATGATGTCTTATCATGTATCGATGCTTCGGAAATATCTTGTTGATAAATCTCACGTGCTTCCATCTGATGAGGTTTGACTCGACGAAACTTTGAGTTTATTTTGAAAAGCCAATTCAGATTCTTGATCGTAAGGAGAAGCAACTACGAACTAGACTATCCTACCGCTTGTGAAAGTTCATTGGAGTTGTCATGGTATTGAAGAAGCAACCTGGGAGACAGAATCAAACATGAGACAATGATTTCCGGAAATGTTTCAATGATGTAAGTTTTTTCTTCAGTCTACCTGTAATCATGTTATATATGCTATGTTGATAGTACTTGAAATTTCGAGTACAGAAATCGTTCCTTAGTGGGTAGAATTGTAACGGGCCGAATTATTTAATTTAGATTCCGAGAATAATTAATTTGAGAATATTTTGAGGTTTTTTTTTTATTTGAATAATTTCTAATCTTCTTTAATTATTTAGGATTGAAATTGAATTTAATGATTGATTGAGGACTAAATTGCAAAGAAGCTAGAATTGGAGGACTAAAGTGCAAAATTCTTAACTTAGTGGGACACTTGTTTGATACATGCCAATCTTCACGTGTAAGATAGTCAATTTCATCAGCAAATTCCTGAGAAGAAACCGAGTAGAACAAGAACAAAGAAATCTTAAGTTTATATACTTCATCGTCCAATTGTTGTTATTTGAGTTTTCCGTTATCCCGAATTATTCCGAAAAGTGTTCTGCATTCCTTGCAAACGAGCCTTTGATTTTATGTAAGTATTTATTTTGGTTCATCCAATGTTTTGAGAATTCAAAAATGGCAGAGATCAGGTACGTTGTGTTTTGTTTGAATTTTTTGAAGTATTATATCTTGTCATATTGAAGATGGATTCAGAAATGGTGATTGTACTGCCTATTGGTGATGATTTATGTAACGCCCCAAAATTTATCTTAATGGATTTGTATTTGAGGATAATCAGAGATTTTAGAGTCGAGGCCTCGATTCAATTTTGATCAGGGACTAAAATGCAATTTTTTGGAATTTTTCAGGGACTAGAATGCAAATATTGGATTTGTTAGAATATTTAAGCATGTTTGACCTTGGATTTTTCTCACGCTTCATCACCCCTCCATCGCCTCTTCCTCCATTAGAGCCGACTCCCAAGAAGCTTTCCTCAAGCCTTCCAGATTATCTTCCCGAGCTCGATCGCGTCCGTTGGAATTTATTTCTGAAGGCAGATTATGCGATCACGTCTGCGAGAGCCTCGTTCTATAAGAAGTTTTTTTCTTTTCGATCAGTCTAGACGTCTATTTGCGATGTTGTTAGAATCGATTGAGTTTGGAGTATTTGATCTTGGCAGAGTTTTAGATCGTTTATTCATCTGTCGTTTTGAAATAGAACGTCGTTCCGAATTGTTTTGATTTTGGAAGATTATTTTGAAATTTGAGATTTTAGATTTTGAAGGATTTGAATTGTTTTGATGATATTGAGATGATTATGATTTATTGAATTGATATCCTTGCTGTCCCCTGCGTTCGTCCGGTATGATCAGTTTATAGCCGTTTATGCCGTCATTTTGAGTTTTGGATATCGTTCAATATTTTGATCTATTGAGTTTGATTGACTTTTGGATGTCGATATTGATCCTATTGAATTCTTATGATAGCTTGAATTGAAGCAGAGTTTGCGAGGTAGCACTTTGGTCAGTTGCAAAATGAAATCGTATATATCGATTTTCTTATTTTATCATCGATGAATGTGATTGTGATTGAATGAATTTGATTGGATATTGATTATTATCCTTATTATTGATTTTCAGATTTCTAGTACCTTGAAGAAATAAAGTAAAAGACGACTGTAGAATTTAATGAACGATTAACTCGAATTAGACTTTATTCGAGTGTTCCAAAGAAATCACATACTTGCCCATGAATTGAATGCTTATTTGAAATCATATTGAATATTTATTTGAGTGCATAGAATTATATATGCATTATATGACGAAATCATGTTTGAATGATTATTTGAATTGATGAATGACAACATGATTGAATGCTTATATGAACTATGATTGAAATGATATTAAATGCATAGATGACAAAAGCATTGCATATTGAGCCTTGACTCATTTTCAATTTGATTTAGACGATCTAGAGATTGTATTGAAGTGACCTATGGAGATTTTATACCTTCAAACAAACTCTCTATAATGCTCTGGAGTCTAGAGATTAAAATATGCCTCGTCCAACCTCGAGAGGGGAGTTCGTTGTGATTGTTGGATATTTTAACCTTGGATTCCCTAAAACGAAGAAAGAAAGAAAGAAGAATTCCTAATGATTATCTAGTCCCTTATAATCCAAAAGTTTTAAAGACATGCAGTATCATTTTAATTCAGTATCGTGAATGAATAACTTGATTTATATTGATGCGATAGATATTTGAAATTGATACATGTCATGTCTTGATTGTTGTAATTGCTATGCATAGAGTCTATTTTAGCAAGGAATTGTATTCTCTCACAACGATTATCCGCTGTTGTCCTTAGTTTGTATGTGTACTTGGAAACAGTGGGGCAGGACCGAGTCAAGGCAGCATGAAACTAGGTGGTTGAGATGAATAGAATGAGCTTTGATGTTTAGATCGTTTACGTTTTCGCAACTCCCGTTTTTTGTAGTTTGTAGATGTTCAATTAGATTGAAGCATGCTTGATCTGTTGAAGATTGGTATGAACTTAGAATTGATTACTTGTATATCTTGTGGAATGGAATTTATCTTGTTTTCGAATTGATATTGAGTTGAGATTGGATTGAAAGAAAGAAAAACCAAAAGAGTTCTTGTGGGCAGGTGTCTCGCTCGATCGGCAGACTTTCACCGATCGGGCGAGCACCCCTGTTTTGAGGCAGGAAGTTTGGATTTTTGCTTTGTTGTGAAAATTACTCTCAAGCGTACGAGTGTCAAGTTTTAGTAAAGTGAAAGAGAGAGTGTCGATCCCACATGGAGTAAAATGAAAATCTTAGTGCTTGTAATTAAAATAGTCCAAACTTTATCTAGAAAATCAATAATCAAGAATTTTGCAATAAAATAAATAATCAATGAAATTTTAATAGCACGCACACAACTTTTAGATTAAAATCAATCAGAGAAAAATGTCTAGAGGTATATATTTCACCTGGTTTCAACAACAATCAATTCTAATTAATTAATCTTTATGAATTTCAAAGAATTAATAGCCAAGAACACTTACGTGTATTATTTCCCTCTCCCGAGCAACAAATAATGTTTATCAACTACAATTCAATTTCAATATCCCTATTAAGGAATTTATCGCAGTGATCTATTACAAAACGATGTTCTCTTTAAAAGCTCTGTTAAAGTTATAAGCTCTCCCGAGTCAGATAAACAATTAACAGTGTAATTTCTAATATCCTATTCAAGATCTCCTCTCCCGAGTGCCAGATTTTCAAATAAATATAACAAATCAATGATTGATCAGATTAATTGAAAAGACAATCAATTCTGGAAAAAAACAATTAATCTAAAAGAAAACTCAATTCAATAAAATTAAGAATTCAAGAAAGTGTCTACACCAGGTTCCATCCGACCTCTAGGCTATAAAAATTAGTTCATAATAAAATTCATAGCAACATAAATCATGTTCAGAAATTCAAACATAACTCAATCTCAAAAGAAATAAATAAAGTAAAGATAACAAATCCGAAGTCTTTCTTCCGTGTCCGACTATCAAACTCCGTCTTCGTTCTTCAGTTAAGCTCCAGAAATCCTTCAAGAAAAATCTCTCGATCAAACCCTCTGATTTCTGTGTTATGAGTGGCGGCTCCTCAATAATCAGATGAAAAATTCCCTTTTATAGTGTCTCCAAAAAGCCCACTCAAAAGCCCATAAAAAATATAAAGCTTTCCTTCCGATAAAAATTTCCAAACGCTGACTTCGCGACAAGCGGCCGCTCCACAATCCATGCGCCCGCGTATAACCTTCTGATCTCGATTCTTCACGCCTTTAGAATCTTTGCGCGATAGCTCTCTTTGCGCGCTAATGGGAAGCGCTGATATTTTGGCCCAATAAGATGGCCCATCACTGTTCCTTTCTTTTTTCTGTACATTTCTTTACTTTTCTTCTTTCTTCTTCCCTTTTATTCTTTTAATTCTTTCTCTCAAATCTCATTTTTCTCATTTTTCCTCCTTTTTCACATAAATTCCATAATTTCCTACAAAACACAAAAACAACAAAATACCCACATAAATCTGCTCGAAACAAGCAATTAACAATTAAAAGCATATATAAATTAAGTGTTTAAAATACACTTATCAAATACCCCCAAACTTAACTTTTGCTAGTCCCGAGCAAAACTATTAAATTCAAAAAAACTCATTCTATTCAAACCAAACAAGAATAGCCAAGAAATAATATGGATCAATGACATCAACAATGATTTCAAAAATATCAAATCCAATCATATCACACCCAACTAACACTTGAAAGTTTCAACCGTAACAAAATAACCGCATAAACTCACAATCTCCGCAACTCAAGTTCAAAACACCATTCTCCAAATTCAATTCAAACATTCATAGATCATGAGAACTTTTTCAAGGTATCATTGGATCAAATAAAGGATATTTATCAAAACACTCACAATTAGGTAAATGCAACGAATGTTAGTGTGTGCGTGTTTAGATCAAAATTCATAATCATTAAAAGCATCAATCAACAATCCATAGGCTAAAATTCTCGCAACTTTTCTCCACTAGTATATTGGGCAACTGAGACTCTTCAATAGGACTTAATCAGCTTATAATGTAAGGCCTGGCTCACGGCTACAAATAAAGGAAAAGAATTCAAAATAAGGAGTAATTCATATTTCATGCTTAAACTCTAATATCGTCTCCTTTTTTTTTCATTCACAATTTCACTCTTTTTTTTTTTTTTTCAATTCACTTCATTGATTTTCAACTTTTTCACTTTCTCTTCTACAACTCTTCATTCAAACTTTTTTTCTTTCTCTTCTACTACCTCTTTTCATTTTTTTCTTTTCAATTCACCACCACACCATTCCATTTTTCACAAATATCAACTAGGAGCATATAACAATTTAACATTCAACTTACTCTCTTAAAGGTAGGAAATAGTGTTTAGGCTATTCAGGTAATCAATGTAGGACCTTGAAATAATGACGAATGAGGGTTTATCACACGTTTACACGCATGCCATTCGATTTTCAATAAAGCTCAAATAAGGTACTAGGGATAACATTCATTACAGGGTAGCTTGAAAGGCTCAAACGCATTCAAAAAAATCGTCTAAATCATTCCTAATCTCAATTTTGCCCGTATTTCACCTCGAAGAGTGTTTGAACTAGTTCTAGACAAGTCTCAATCCACAATTAAATCATACAAATTTCAATCAGTGCAGAAAAAATAATCATCAGCAGTTAAAGATGATTTTCAACAAATTTCAGATTTCTCGTACCTCAATGTACCTATACAAGAGTAGGCTCAAATAGGCATCTAAAGATAATATTATTTCAATGAAAATTAGGCCCAAAAATTTCAAACAATGCCTCAATCATATCTATGTCTGTATGTCTCAAAAATCATATTCAAGTATTAATCACAGAGTATATAGAAAATTATTCATTCAATTGGTTCTATTTTTCAAAAATATTTGTTAGATAAGTGGACAATCATGGATTTCAGTTATAGCACAAAAATATTTCATCACCAATCATCCATTTCTTTCTCAACTCAATTCAACTCAACTAAACAAAAACAACAATTAAAAATTTTATCTATAAAGCACACAATAAAATTCAACTACTCAACTATCAACCAAACAACTAAATCAAACATTGATTCACCCCTCCAAACTTAATGTAATCATTGTTCCTAATGATTAAAAATCAAGAAAAAGAACAAGGGACTCATACCTTCGAAACCGAGCATCCGGACTCGGCGTCATCATCATCATCTCCATAATCCGCATTAGCTCCATAGAATGAATTCACAACAGCATTCCATCATTCGACCATGGTGCTTCAGAAACGCCATTAAATTTAATGTTGAACTCATGAGAGTAAAGCTGTTGATGAGCTTGTTAGCATGAGGAGATACATTGAGGAGATGCACATGAGGTGGACAGCTGTTGTGGAGCGCGATAGCACAGCAGATGTTAGAGTGTTCTTGTAAGCTCGATTGCATGGAGTGTGTTTCAGCATGAATCGGTGCGGCTGAGTTGCAGCAGGAGTGGTGCACTGTTGGATCTTTAGCGCATGGAGGGGCGGTTGTGCGTTAGCACATGACAGAGCGCAAATGGAGAGCTTGGTTAGCGCTTGTGTTTGCGCAAAAGGGAAGCGCGATTGCACTAGTAGGACGCGCGATGGCGCATGGATGAGCGTTGAGGTGCTGCGCAGTTCGTAAGGATGAGACGCGCGTTAGACGCTAATTTCTAGCGTGGATGAGGGAGGAGTGGTTAGCGCGATTGCGTCAGTTGGAAGAGCGGTTGGGGAGCTTTGGAGCGCATTAGCGCTTGAGGCAGCGCAGATGATGGCTTCCTTAGGCGCGATTTGCGCTGTGGTGCGGCCGCTGGATTGTGCAACAGTGGAACGAATGAAGCGCGGGCGCTCGAATGGAGTGGACGCGGGCGCGGCACAAAGCCTCGGGTGTGAGATCCCAATCCATGGTGCGGGCGCTCTCCAGGTATGCCGCGAGCGCGCATAAGCTAACTGGACGACCGAACCTTCCAACAAATCTAAAAAAAAAACGAAAATTTTGTATTTATTATTAAGCTTCCAAAATTGAATAATTAACTAAAATAAAAAAAATAAAGCAAAAATTGAATTAAAAAAATGAAGTAAAATAAACCAAAAATAAAATAAAAATTTTGGGTTCGCCTCCCAAATAAGCGCTTGGTTTATAAAATCGTCAGCCCGACTTTCACCCGGGTGTTTAAGTTTTTCCTTTCTCTTTAACGTGCCAAATAAATTCCACGAACCCGCCCTTTTTAAATTTCGCTTTCTTGTACTTCGTGGCCTTTCCTTGGTAGTAAATTTGGCGCTTTCTCCTTCGATGAATACAACTGCAAAATCAGCTCTTTGACAGCTCCTCCAACTACAACAACACGTTCAATTAAGCATAATTCCCTTCGATGGGTGGATTAGATGCTTTTGTGATACTAAGTTAAAGACCACTCGTTCGTACTCCACACCCATCGACAACTACGCCTTTCTCAATCACTTCAATTTTTGCCATCCGCCGTGGCCAAGAATGGTCTCCCAAAAATGAGCGGGAGCACCATGATCTCGCTTCTATATCCAATACCAACAAAATCCGCTGGAAAAGATGAAATTTATCCACCTTGACTAGAACATCTTCAACAATTCCTAGTATGGATATTTAAAGCTTCTACTCCGCCAATTGCATTGAAATCTTAGTTGAATTTCCATGTCCTCCCAACGCCAAGGCCCTGTAAATAGATAATGACATTAAATTAATACTGGCCCCTAAATCACAAAGTGCATTATTAAAATAAGACGAGCCAATAGAACAAGGAATAGTAAAACTCCCTGGATCCTTAAGCTTTTGTGGCATCTTCTTTTGCAGCACCGCACTGCACTCTTCATTCGATCCTTAAGCTTTTGTGGCATCTTCTTTTGCAGCACCGCACTGCACTCTTCAGTCAAATTGACCACCTCGTTCTCTAGCAAGTCTCCTTTTCTTGGACATCATATCCTTGATGAATTTTTTGTAGTTCGGCATTTGCTCCAAAGCATTAGCAAAGGGGATGTTGATGTGAATTTTCTTGAAAATCTCCAAGAATTTTGAAAATTGCTCGTCCAATGCTTTCTTCTTGAACCTCTGCAGGTAGGGAAGTGGATGCCAGTATATCGGTTTCGGCTCCAGTTCAGGCTCCTTCTCTTTTTTCTCGACTTTCTCCTCTTTCATAGCAGGTTTTTGGACTCCAATTTTTTTTTCTCTCCTCAACTCTATGGCATTTCACTGCTCCTTAGGATTTACCTCAGTATTGCTAGGGTAACTGGCCGCGGTTGTTGTCCATCAGTGCGTTCGCAACTGCCCTATGCTGGTTTCCATGGATTGCAACACAGCACCCATGTTGGCCATGTGTGTCCAAGCTGTCAAGGCGAGACTCAGTTCTTGCCATTTCTCTTACCTGATTCCTGCACAAAGGTACTAACCACATCCTCCAAAGACAACTTAACATCACCCTTATTAGTATTGTTAGCATAAGAAAAATCTTCATGATTTCGAAAGCTAGGATGGTAAGTATTAGGGACACGGTTACCTCTGAAAGCTCCATAACCTCTTTGATTGATGTACTGGCTTGTTCATGTTAGTGAGATTCTACCATAGCAATCCACACACCTGCTGGTTCTGCAACACTCACTTTATTCAATGCAGCTACCTGTGTAGTCAGTGCCGATAATTGAGCAGTGATGGACGTGAGAGGATCCACTGCATACCCTCCAGCTGGCTTTTTGACTCCCATACGCTTAGATGGCCATTGAAAGCTATTGACCGTCATCTGCTCTAACATATCATAAGCCTGAACATGATCCTTCGCAAATATAGTACCTCCAGCAGCAGAATCGACATTCATCCTTGTAGGCGCATTCAGTCCGTTGTAAAACCACTCGATCTGTTCCCAATTGAAAAATTGTGGTTAGAGTACAACGACTTAATAATTCTTTTTTTTAATAACCTTTTATTTTGTGCCCCCACGCCACGTATAACTGTTCAGTGTCCATCTTCCGGAAGGTGTTTGATCTCGATATTCAGTAGGGTGGTTTTGGCAGGTGGAAAAATATTTTTCAAGAAAAGAAAATTTTTCTTCTGCCATCTCCCTCCAAGTAGTGATGCTTCCAAGCGTCAGTGATTGCAAACCAACTTCTGGATTGATCCCTGAGAAGAAAACGGAAACAAGCGGAAGCGAATAATATCTTCAGGAACCCCCGTCAAATTTTAACCGTATCAGTAATTTCAAAGAAGGTCCTGAGATGCAAATGAGGATCATCTGTGGCACTCCCATTAAATTGGTTCGATTGAACCATGTAGATCAATGCAGCTTCAGCTCAAAATTGTTTGCATTGATAGTTCCTCGAGCGATTCCAGAAATAGTGAGCCTGGATAATCGTCTTAAGTGATCTCTAATTGGCACAAGGGAGCCTTGATTTGCTTCTTTTTCAGCCATTCTTTCAATTCTTCGTTTTTTAGCTCGTCTAAAAGCACGTGCAGTGCGCTCGATCTCCGGATCAAATAGTAGAGAATTAGCACATTGATATCGACGCATAAACTGCAATTAAAAGATAAGAAGAAATTAATTTATAACTTAAAAAATAAAATAAAAAAAACTTCTAAATTAAACTCTAGACTAATTGGTAACAAGACTCAAAAATAATCAAAATTTACTCCCCGGCAACGGCGTCAAAAACTATGTTGTAAAATTACACTGCAAGCGGTACGAGTGTCAAGTTTTAGGTAAAGTGAAAGAGAGAGAGTCGATCCCACATAGTATAATGAAAATCTTAGTGCTTGTAATTAAAATAGTCCAAACTTTAGCTAGAAAATCAATAATCAAGAATTTTGCAATAAAATAAATAATCAATGGAAATTTTAATAGCACGCACACAACTTTAGTAGATTAAAATCAATCAGAAAAAAATGGTCTAGAGGTATAGATTTCACCTGGTTGCAACAACAATCAATCCTAATTAATTAATCTTCATGAATTTCAAAGAATTAATTAGCCAAGAACAGCTTACGTGTATTATTTCCCTCTCCCGAGCAACAAATAATGTTTATCCAATTACAATTCAATACCAATATCCCTATTAAGAATTTATCGTAGGTGATCTATCACAAAACAATAGTTCTTACTTTAAAAGCTCTAGTTAAAGTTATAAGCTCATCCACGATGTCAGATAAACAATGAACAGTGGTAATTCTATCTAATACATCCCTATTTCTAAAATCTCACTCTCCCAAGTGCTCAGATATTCAAATAAATATAACAAATCAATGATGTTGATTACAGAATACAATTGAAAAGACAATCAATTCTAGACAACAAACAATTAATACTAAAGAAGAAACTCAAATTCAATAAAATCAAGAATTCAAGAAAGTGTCTACACCAGATAATCCTATCCGACCTCTAGACTATAAAAATTATAGTTCATAATAAAATTCATAGTAACATAAATCATGTTACAGAACTTCAAAAATAATTCAATCTCAAAAGAAATAAATAAAGTAAAGATAACAAATCCTAATCTTTCTTCCGTGCCGGACTATCAAACTCCGTCTCCGTTCTTCAGTTAAGCTCCAGAAATCCATTCAAGAAAAATCTCTCGATCAATACCCTTTGATTTCTGAGTTATGAGTTGCGGCTCCTCAATAATCAGATGACAAATTCCCTTTATATAGTGTCCTCCAAAGAAGCCCACCATCAAAAGCCCATAAAAAATAATAAGCTTTTTCCTTCCGATAAAAATTTCCAAACGCTGACTTCCAACGCGACGAGCGGCCGCTCCACAATCCATGCGCCCCGCGTATAGCCTTTCTGATCTCGATTCTTCACGCCTTTAGAATCTTTGCGCGATAGCTCTCTTTGCGCGCTAATGGAAGCGCTGATCTTTTGGCCCAATAAGAATGGCCCATCACCTGTTTTCTTTCTTTTGTCTGTACATTTCTTTACTTTTCTTCTTATCGTTCTTCCTTTTATTATTTTAAATTTTTTTTTTTTTTTTTATTTTCCGTCTCAAATCTCATGTTTTTCTCATTTTTCACTCCTTTTCCTACATAAATTCCATAATTTCCTACAAACACAAAAACAACAAAATAACCACATAAATCTTCTCGAAACAATAAATTAACAATTAAAAGCATATATAAAATAAGTGTATTAAGAAATAAACTTATCATGCTTCCGCCCCACTCGAAAATCGTAAGTTTTTACCGATCGAGCGGCGGGCTTTTAGTAAGTCACGGCAGAGACTTGAGTTTAAGATGGCCCGCTCGATCGGTAAAGTTCTACTACCGATCGAGCGAGCACTGTTGTAAATAAAAAAAAAATTTATTACTTTTTAATCTATGGATCTTGAATGCCCTATTGTTGTTTTAATTCCGAGATTAGATGTTTAGAATCGAGCCTCACATGAAATGGTATCAGAGAGAATAAGAATCTTGGATTGAAACTAGAGTGTAGCGGGTTAGATCAAGTCCTGCTTAATTGGCTTCTCGCATGTTTTTGAGTTATTTAATTGAATTTATTAAATTCCAATGCGAGCATGCTTATATGATTGAGAATTATTTGCAATTACTTTGGATATGTGATTTAAATTTTAAAGAGCATGTAATATAATTGAGATTTACCGAACTGTTTGGTGACAACTGTATACTCTAGAGATCGCATGAGACATGTCACGAGCTGAGGTTACATTTTCTGACACCGTTAATTATATGTACAGAGATGTTGATGACCTACAATCCTCTTGACTCAGTCATTTTCTACTCCGGCAAGTTTGAACAGGATTCAACTAGTAGCGAACCCACTCATCTATAGATTTGTTATAGCGACTGAACCTTGATGGCACAAGCATTACTGATGAGATACATCATGTCTGTTAACCCAATTCAACACTGAGGAGTTCTGAGAACAAATGAGATACTTTGGGTGAATAGAAAGCTGAATTAGAAGAGATTCTATTTCAGATTGTTTGATTCTTATAAACTACAGCGACGAACGACGGATTCCGGTTAGTTGGTTACCAACTGCAAAGGCTTTAGTATTAGCACGATGATTCACAGACTCTAACTGCTCTTGACAATGATGAAGCAGGTAACTGTTCGATTCTAGTCTTTCGACTCTGTTGCTGTTAGATATTGAAGCAACATTTTCTTCTAATTGTGGATTAGATTAATACTCTTTCTACTTTTGAGTATCTGAATTAGTTGCAGTGAATTTAGTTCCAATTATTGAACTATGATTCGATGAGAGTTGATTGTACAGAACAGTACTAAACTTCGGTTATCAGATTTGATTATATTATCGATGTATTGTATGTAACCGAGTACAGGGCAACCGAAGTTGATTTCATATTGTTTTGCCAGATTTTGATCCGAGATGAGAGACGAGTGGATTTTTCCTCCGGCAAGAATGCCTGAGTAAAGAATTCCTTTCTTATTGATTGTCAATTACCGTTAGTTACAGAAAGGTGCGGAGGAAATGTTAGAGGTATGCAGATGATGTCCCCTTCAATCAGCCGTGTCAGGTTGATTTAACAGAGTTGTTGAGTAGTGGCCTGATGTTGTTCTGGTTGAGGATTCCAGATATGTCCTCCTAGTTGAGGAGGATGTGTTCAGCAATTTAGTTTAGATCAGACCACAACGACTGATAATCCGAAGGGAAGAAGTTTCAGATATTGAATTCGGAATGAGTCAACGACCGATTTGAATTTTTATCGTTTAGTTTGAATTTGGAATTGCATCTGCCATAATTATGAGTCCATTGAAGCTAATCTTCCCAGAGAGTTGGTAGATGAGTTACTTGAATATTCATATCGATGAAACTCTTATCCTTAGAAGAGCCCGTATTGTATCTTTCAGATTCAATTAAGGATTGTTCGCAGATTTTCTTGTCGATCAATTATGCTATTCTTCTGACGTCTGAATCTTGTGGAGAACGAGTTGTTTTTTTTCCTCGATCTTTCCTCTGGGAAGATGGAATTTTATAGAATACCACAAGACTAAAGCTGCTATGAATTGATTTGGATCGACGCCCTTATCTGAATTTGAAGATTCATGGAGTTAGCGAGTTCTACCAGCAAATCCTTTGAAGAATTCTTATTGTTGAGAAGACGATTGCTCAACAGATTTATGTTCTTCAGTTTAGTATGTATCTTTGGGACCAGTTCTTATTGAATTGAAGGAGAGATTGAATAGAACCTCAGTATTATTGAATTTCCTTCTGTATTGATGACCTTTCGGTGCTTTGCACTCCTTATAATTGAAAGTTGAGACTTATTTTTGTTCAGAAGAACTCCTTTTTATCTTGAGCATCGAAGAAAATTGAAGACGCTCGAAATGCATTATTAGTTTTGATTCGAGTCTCACAGAGATATATTGCTTGGAAGATTTCAGTAATCTATTCTGATCTTGGAAGATAG